>NC_061113.1:116805995-116861613 GCF_002878395.1 Capsicum annuum | reverse complement strand
AAACCCATCTTCGAGCATTGTATCCCCATACGATGTAGGAATCGACCATACTATTCCTCCTTCTCAGTAATTAAATTCAGGAATAACTTAGAGGTTGATTGAGGTGGTAAGATTTCATACTATGGAAGACTCCATTTCATGTTATGGTCTTGTCTTCATACTTTTGTTATTTATTAGACTTTGGTTTAGGCTATGGTCGGGGCATATCCCGACCTAATACTATTTTATTTTTGGTTAGAGACTTTGTAAGACTACTATGGGCTAGTATGGGCAGTGCCGGCATTAGTATTGGTATTATAATTTATACCAGTTGACTGCATTTGATTTATGATTGTTCCATTTTGTTATGTTATGTTATATATATATATATATATATATATATATATATATATGTTTGAAATTCATTCGACTTAAGGTGTAGGGTGGTTATGCTTGGGTATTGGGGGTGGTCTGCAGTCTCAGTTAGGCTTGAGGCACCCGACATAACTGGGCCCTGGTTTGAATTATGTCAGATTTTTATTAGAGCTTTAGGTTTATGTTCAATTGAGGGTCCACAAAGCCGTGTCGAGTAGGGTCTCTTGTAAGGGTATGTAGGGCGCCACACTCATAAGAGAGAGGCTACAAGACAATTAGGAATATTTCTCTTTCTTATGTTTTATTTTCAAGCTTTGGAGTCTAAGTCCTGAAATCTTCTCTAATTCCCGTTTGTTCACTTTTCAGATTATGCCTCAATAATCTGAAGCTTACGAAAACTCTTTTGTCCTAACTGAGGACAATGTTGATGAAACACGTTCTACTCATGGGATCCATACTCGTTCTAGGGGCACATGATTGTTCTAGAATTCTACCGGTTCTCTCTAGTCTTACTTAGGCTGTCATAACGAATGCGGAGTTTCGCTAGTCGATTCATATGATTGCTCAGTTGGTAGCTTCTCAGTCTAAGCATGTTGTATCTTCTACTCCATATTTTGAGGCCACAAGGGTTGGCCAGTTCATAAGGTTGAATACTCTGATCTTTACTGGTGTTAAGGTGGAGAAGGATCTTCAAGGTTTTCTAGATGAAATAGAAAATATTTTTCTAGTTATGTATGCCACAAATGTGGAAAGGATGGAGTTTGCAACCTACCAACTGAAAGATGGGGCGTACCAGTGGTACAAGAAATGGGATCAGGCAAGGGGTGACACTGATGAGTCATCATTGTTGAAGGATTTTTCTAATGTATTTTTGGACCACTTTTTCCCTCAAGAGTTGAGGAAAGCAAAAGGAAAGGAGTTTGTTAATCTGAAACTAGGAAAGATGCCGGTCAAGGAGTATGCCTTGAAGTTTCTCCAGTTGTCTCAGTATGCTCTGGAGAAAGTGTTTGATATGAGGTCTCAAATGAGAAAGTTTGCTTTAGGACTGTCGGATGAGTTGATCCTTTAAAGTAAGGCTATTTGCTAATTAAGGACATGGATATCTCTAGGTTGGTTGTCTGCATGCAATAGGTGGATGAGGAAAATAAAAAGTAGAATGAGTTAAGTGAGAGGCAAAAAAAGAAGTTTAGATTTTCTAAGTAGGGTGGTAGCAAACAGAAGAGTGGCAGGGATGGTGGTACGTAGCCCAAGAAGAAGTGAGGAAATTCTAGGTCCTACTCGACGGGTAGTGCTCCTTACCTAAAGCCATCGGGTGAAAGGCGTTTCTATAATGATGACAACTTCAGGGAATAGGGTGCCTAATCTCAGGCTAGTGAGGCTCAATCAGCTCCAGCGTGTCCTCCTTATATGTGTTGTGTTCATCTGCATAGGTGTTTCTATAATGAGGGAAGGGACGGGTGCTTCGGTTGTGGTCAGCCAAGCCATATGCTTAGAAACTATCCTATTGGTAAGGTTTCCTCCAGGGCAAATAAAGTTTCAGTTTCTTCATCTTCAGCTCCAGCATAAAAGGTGCACCATGTAGTTTCGGCATTGGCTGGAACTGTCTTTATGGACTCACTACCCGATAGGAATCTGAGGTATCGCTTGATATCGTGACTGGTACGTTTAAACTCTTTTCTCATGATGTGTACTGTTTACTTAATCTAGGGTCCACTCTCTTTTATATGACCCCATTTGTGGTTATGTATTTTGGTTTTGCTATAGAGTGTGTTTCAAACCCTTTTTCTATTTCTACCCTGTGGGTGACTCTGTAATTGCAAAGAGAGTCTATAGAGGATGGTATTTGTTAGTAGTAAGAGACTTGGTGGGTTTTTATGAATTAGATATGGTGGATTTTGATGTTATTCTAGAGATAGATTGGTTGCACTTGTTCTATGTGTCCTTAGATTGTCGGACCCGTAGGGTTGTCTTTAAATTCCCTAATGAGCCAGTTATTGAGTGGGAAGGTAGTTCCCTAGCTCCTAAGGGGAAGTTTATTTCATATCTTAAAGCTTAGAGATTAATCTCCAAGAGATGTCTCTATCACTTCATCGAGTTAAAGATTCTAGCTCGGAGGGTTCTTCTTTGTATTCGGTTCTGGTGGTGAGTGAATTTTTTGAGATCTTCCCTAATGACCTTCCTGGTGTTTCTCCTGATAGAGAGATTGAGTTTGGGATTGATCTTGTTTCGGACACTCATCCAATTTCTATTCCACCTTATAGAATGGCTCCGGTTGAGTTGAAGGAGCTCAAGGAGCAACTCAAGGATTTTTTGGATAAGGGTTTTATTTGTCCTAGTGTGTCCCCGTAGGGTGCACCAGTGTTGTTCATGTGTAAGAAGGACGGTTCCATGCGAATGTGTATTGATTACCGAAAATTGAATAAGGTGACAGTAAAGAATAAGTACCTTCTTCCAATGATATATGACTTGTTTGATCAGTTGCAGGGTGCCAAATTTTTTTCCAAGATTGATCTTTGATCCGGGTATCATCAGCTTAAGATTAGGGAGGTAGATATCCCTAAGATACCTTTTCGTACCCGGTATGGGTATTTTGAGTTCTTGGTGATGTATTTGGTTTGACCAATGCCCCAGCGACATTCATGGATTTGATGAATAGGTTCTTCCGTCAGTTTTTGGACTCACTCATTATTATATTGATAGATGGCATTTTGATGTATTCTAAGAGTGAGGTGGATCATGCCAATCACCCCCGAGTTGTGTTGAGACCTTGAAAGAGCAACAGTTATATGCCAAATTTTTGAAATATGAGTTTTGGTTGAACGTTGTCACTTTTATGGGTCATATTATTTCTAGTGAAGGGATTATAGTAGATCCGCAGAAGATTGTTGTGGTTAAGAAATGGCCTAGACCCATGACTCCAACCGATATTCGAAGCTTCTTGGGTTTTGCGGGTTATTACAGGAGGTTTATGAAAAGTTTTTCTTCGATAGCTGCCCAATTGACTAAGTTGACTCAAAAGAACGTAAAGTTCTTGTGGTCTGATGCGTGTGAGGTAGTTGTAAAAAGCTAAAGGATAAGCTAACTTCGCTCCGATTTTAATGCTACCTGAAGGCACTAATGGTTTTATGGTTTACTGTGATGCGTCCTGTGTGGGACTTGGTTGTGTTTTGATGCAGCATGGTAATGTGATATCCTATGCTTCTATGCAGTTGAAGGTGCAAAAGAGGAATTATCCTACTTTTGATTTGAAGTTGTTAGTTGTGGTGTTTGAGCTGAAAATTTGGCAGAACTATTTGTATGGAGTGCATGTGGACATCTTTTCTAATCACAAAAGCCTGTAGTATGTGTTCACTCAGAAAGAGCTTAGCCTCAAGTAAAGGAGATGGCTTGAGCTTTTAAAAAACTATGACATGAGTTTTTACTTCAATCTAAGTAAAGCTAATATTGTTGTTGATACTTTTAGCGGGCTGTTCATGGGGAGTCTAGCTCATATGGATAAGGAGAGATGGGAGTTGGTAAAGGATATTCACCGTTTGGCTAACCTTAGAGTTTGTCTCTTGGACTCTGAGGATGGTGGAGGTATTTATTCAGAAAGTGGTGCAGTCATCTCTGGGTGCTGAAATTAAGGAGAAACAAATGTTAGATCTTGTCTTGATAAAAATCAAGGGTGATATAGGTGAGCAAAAGGTGATGGTATTTGAGATTAGTGGTGATGGTACCTTGCGGTACCAAGGAAGGTTATGTGTTTTCGACGTTGATGGTTTGTGTGAAAGGATCTTAGCTGAGGCGCATAAATCAAGCTATGTTGTTCATCCTGATTCGACGAAGATATATCATGACCTTAAAAAGATGTATTCGTAGAATGGTATGAAGAAGGATATGACTGATTTTATGGCCAAGTGCATGGTGTGTCAACAAGTGAAAATTGAGCACATGAGGCCTGGAGGATTGTATCAAGAAATTGAATTGCCTGAATGGAAATAGGAAGTGATCAACATGGATTTTGTTATCGGTCTTCCTCGATCACAAAATTAGTTTGATTCGATTTGGATCATTGTGGATAGGATAACAAAATCGACTCACTTTTTGCAAGTGAGGACAAACTTTTCCACTAAGGATTATGCGAGGTTGTATCTTCATGAGATTGTGAAGCTGCATGGGATGCCTGTCTCTATCATCTCTGATCGTGGCATGTAGTTTACATCTCAATTTTGGCGGTCATTTTAGAAAGGGTTGGGGATAAAGGTGAGTCTTAGTACTGCTTTTCATCCACAGTTGGATGGGCAAGTAGAAAGGACTATTCAGACTTTGGCGGATATGCTTCGTACATGTGTGATTAACTATGTTGGTAGTTGGGTTGAGCATTTACCTCTTATAGAGTTTGCTTACAATAATAGTTATCACTCTAGCATTGGGATAGCTCCATTTAAAGCTTTGTATGGTAGGCGATATAGATCTCTTATTGGGTGGTTTGAGGTTGGTAAGGCAAAGATATTTGGCCCGGATTTGGTTCACCAAGCCATGGAAAAGGTGAAGGTAATTTGGGATAGGCTTAAAACTGCCCAAAGTTGCCAAAAGTCATATGCGAACATAAGGAGAAGAGAGTTAAGAGTTTGAGGTTGGGGATAGGGTGTTCTTGAAAGTGTCTCCCATGAAAGAAGTGATGCGGTTTAGTAAGAAAGAAAAGCTCAGTCCCCGATATGCCGGTCCTTACTTGGTCTTGAGAAAGGTTGGTAAGGTTCCATATGAGTTAGAGTTGCTTTCTAGTTTGAGTTTCATTCACCCGGTTTTCCATGTTTCTATGTTGAGGAAGTGTATAGGTGATCCATCTTAAATCATGCCTATTAGAGATATTGGTATCTCAGACTCTTTGTCTTATGAGGAAGTCCCGGTTGAGATCTTAGATCAGCAGGTTCGTCAGTTGCGGATCAAGGATGTAGCTTCGGTTAAGGTTCTATAGAGGAACCACGACATTGAAGAAGCTACTTGGGAAGCAGAAGAGGACATGAAGTCCAAGTATCCATTCCTATTTTTTGCTCCCGCGATTCGTGCGAAAGGTATGTGTTCTTCATCATATCTTTGTTTTCTAACTTAGTTAAAGGAAAGATTGATTCCTTGCATCTTTGTTCTCTAACTTAGTTAAAGGTCTGAATAGGGGCGTGAAGGTTTAAATCGTGCTTGTACTGCCTTGTCCATCATTCAAGGACGAATAATCCAAGTAGGGGAGAATTGAAATACCCTGGGTTCTGGTCCTTGGAAAATTTCCTGGGTTTTGAGTCTTCTACTGATCCTACGACTCACCATACGAGCCTTATGGTGAGGGTACAGGTCAGGTGACCTATCTCGTATGTTGGATAGTGTCCAACCCCACTTGATTCTGTTATGGGTACAGGTTAAGGGTACTTGTCATATGCTTGGGTACGAGTTGGTCTTGATGGTCGTATGTTGGACAGTGTTGGGGTCCAAGTGGCTGCCTAGGTACTACTCGTATGTTAGGGTGCCGTTTGGGTGGGGTAGTCGTACCCACTTGCGGGAATTTTTTTACTGTTTAAGTTAGGGGTATTCTGGACATTTTTCCTCTTAACCTATCATGACCCCACAACCTAAAACACTATTGGACTTTATTTACCCTATTATTCTAATCTTAAACACTCAAAAACTCTCTTAAATCTCTCTCAAGCTCTTGGGTTAAGCAAAGGCTAGGGTTTCCTTCAAGGTGGTCAATTAAGGCTCTAGAGGGTGATTTCTCTCCATCTTCTTCGCAATTTAAGACATGTTACTCCCCCCTCATTGTTAGTTCAATTAAAGACATATTTAATGAATGGTTTTTATGCATAATTGTGATATGGTTTTGGGTTTTGAATTATATGTTGAGGTTTTGGTTATTAATGGTTGATTTATGTTTTCTCATGTTTTTACTTATGGTTTCCATATTATAATGGTGGTTTGAACATGTGGTTGCATTGGAGTGTTCAATTGGTACTTGGTTTTGAAAACTATATGCCCTCAATATGTTTGTTAAAATGCCTATGAGAATGGTTTTGTCAGATGGTTTGACTTTTATTGAAACTATTGCATTGTATAACTTGATAATGGAATCTAAATTTGGTTTAAATGGTTTTAAATGAATATTGGCTAAGGACATTGCTTGCAAGCTATAGACGGTATGACGATACCACTTCTTATAGCCTTGGTTAATAATTCATGGAATTGGTGGTTTGGTTGTGTGCTAATGATTTTTATTAGACAATAATGACGGGTTGTGATAGCTAACTGTAAAAGTGTGAGTCCAATGATCACCTACTGGAAACTCATGTTTGCCGACATGAGGAGTGGTCATGGCGACCATGTACTTGTGAGGTACACGAGAATCCCCTAAGTTATACTTGTATATATGTATCATGGAGGGTGATGGGTACACGGGAATCCCCTGCCCCTATGATATCTCCGGTACGTGTGGCTACACGTAATGGGCCCATTCAGGGGGTAACACTGGACTCATATAGCCGGTGGGTGGTTTAAGGATGGTTAAGCTACACAAATCTAGGTTAATGGTTTTAAATGCATGCTAAATCTGGTTTCCGTCCTAGCATGGATTATATATGTGTGTGTGTGTGCGAATGCATATGGTTATTTACTTAGTTTTAAATATTGGCATTATTTTACCCTTATCTTAAGTGCATGCTAGCATTCCCCCGCTAACCCGTCTTCGAAAGCTATATTCCCTCACCATGTAGGAACCAGCCATACTACTACTCCTACTCAGTGATCAGATTCGGGAACAACTTAGAGTTTGATTGAAGTGGTAAGCTTCTATATTCCGGAAGGCTCCATTTCATGTTATGGTCATGTCTTCATACTTTGGTTATTTCTTAGACTTTGATTTTCTCTATAGTCGAGGGCATATCCCAACCGAATACTAGTTTAGTTTTGGTTATAGCCTTTGTGAGACTACTATGGGTTGGTATGGCTGGTGTTGATATTGGTGTCAGCCTTGGCATTGGTATTAGTATTATGACTGATACCGGTTGACTGTATTTGATTTGTGATTTTTCCATTATGTTATGTTATATATATATGTTCAGAATTCATCCAACTTAAGGTGTATGGCGGTTATGATTAGGTATTGGGGATGGTTTCCAATCTTGGTTGGACCTGAGGCACCCGATACGACTAGGTCCTGATTCGGGTAGTGTCAATTTACCCTTAATTTCATACTTTGAGGCCATATTTATCCTAATTATTAAGAAACTTTTCACTTGTACCATTCCTTTAGCTGAAAAGCCCCAATCAACATAAAATTGCCTAATTTTAAAAATAAATCACACTTTTAATCTAGTTCACGTGATCCGACCCACATAAAATACACAAACAAATTTACCCCTCCCTCACTTCCATTGGTCGAATTTTTCAAATGAATAAAAATACTTCTTTTTGAACGTGCAATACTAGTAGGTTGTTTACAAATAAACAAAATGTAAAACGGAATGGGATAATGTAGAATCATGGAACTACAAAAAATGTCTATTACAAACTCTGCTCTTATTCGATTATGTTCAAATTTCAAAATTTGGTATGCAATTCTATGTGCATTTATATTCTAGAATCAATGAATAATTTTTCTGAGCAAATAACATAATGAAAAATTTGTATAGATCTAAATTGCATATAAAGATATATGAATGAAAAGATGTCACGACCGGCACATAGGGAGACCTCTTTAACTTAATCATCCAGAGAAATATCTAATGAGCCTAATCTATTGCATTTGACCGTCAAGTGCCATTTTTCATGAGCTCTACACTGATGCATATTCATGAACTGAGAGAGATATATTTCTTTGTTTTTGCACTAATACAGATTATTTTTCATGAGTTATGCACCGATAAATATCCATTGGCTTAATCTCGTTGGAAAAAATTGACCAAACAGAACTAAAGAGGATATATTTATTTGTGTTTTTTTTTGTGCTCGAGTCGGATCAGACGAATTAAATTAAGGTGCATTTTATTTTATAAAATGAGGTATTTAACGCTGATTTTGAACTTTTCTATTAAGAAAGGGTACATACGAAAAATTTCTTTAACAAAGAGGGTAGTCAAAATATGACATCGAGATAAATTTGACCCAAAGTATGACGAAAAGTATATTTAGTTATTTTTTAAAGTGAAGGATTAATTTAATCTCAAAATATGATATCGAAAATAAATTTGATCTAAAAAATATATTTAGTCATTTCTCGGCTCGTTTTTTTTTTTTGTTAAAAAAAGTAAGCATCTCTTTAACCAGAAAACACGGAAAAGAAAAGGGGAACTCATAATTGAGAAAACGCTCCGCCGTAAGCTGGAGAATGGCAAAGCAGAAGGAAACATCCGCCATGGAAATCGACGATGATAGTTCTATTCCTTCTGATCAGATCAGTAACCCTAAGTTCTCCGTCAACGGTACTCCAATTGCATTAAAAATTCTAGAATCTTTTTTTTTTCTAGATTAATAAATGTTAGGTACATTTTATATGGTTTTGTAGTGTTACAGCTTTTAAAATCTGCTCAAATGCAACATGGATTGCGATTCGGTGATTACGCTCGTTACAGGTGATATGAATAATTGATTTATGTATATTTGTTTTGACCGATTTTTGTGTAAAAGGTTTTAAGAAATATTTGAATTTTGTAGGAGGTATTGTACGGCTCGATTAAAGAGATTATATAAATCCCTCAAGTTTACTCACGGACGTTTGAAGTATACTAAGCGTTCAATTTCAGTAACTACTGTCACTGAAGTCAGGTGTGTGTATTTGTATTTGGTTTGTCTTGTTTTGTATTGCTAGTGTTAATTTGGTTTTGCTGTTTAAGTAATGTATTGGTTGAAAATTTTGGCCTTTTTAAAAATTCTTTGAAGTGAGGGACCCCTAGCATGCCAGAACATATAGAAATGGTGTTTGAAAATTACCCATCATTCTCAAACTAATTAGTCAGTTATATGAATTTTCAACATTGTGCTCGGACCAAAATACCGCGCTTCTCATTTTTAGATTATGGTGATGTACGGGCTAGCTTGGGTGTGCTCAACTATTCCACCGCGTACTTGCCATCTCCCACTAGTAGAGTTGCTTGGTAACTTTATCCACCGGGGTTTAGGTATTTGGAAAGAAATCACCTAGTGTGTCTCTATAGGGATTGACGTCCTAGTCTCACATGATTTTCATCCCACTTCATTGAACACTAGACTGCATTTTTGTTTTTATAACCGTGGTGTCCGAATCAGCTTGCGCGCGCCTTCGCTAATTCCACGGGATACTTGCCACTTCCCACCAGTAACTCTATCCAGTAACTATATCCATCAAGGCTAGAACAGATGAAAAGAAATTACCTAGTATTTTGTCTCTGTTGGGAATTGAACATGAGACCTCATGGTGCTCAACCCACGTCATTGACCACTAGGCCACATTGGGTGCTAGACTACACTTAGTACTACAATGATATATATATATCTAACCATACTAATAAAGAGATCAACTGAACATTCATCCAGGCATTGCCTAGTGAAGGTTTGTCAGTGAAGGGAAAAAAGAGAGGGAGTAGAAGAGTTTCTGTTGTATTGGGTTATTTTATTCAACAATTGTGTGTTTGAAAGTCCTAAAGTTCTATTTTTTGACATTGTTTGATGTTGATTAAGCTATCATGATACCTTTTTGGAGCTTTTGGGTGCATTTTCTTGAGTTAATTTCTAAAAAATTGACATGTTAAAGATCTAGTTCCTTGAATAAGTATATACAAAGAGAGAAGTATTATACTTTTTTTGGTAGTGTGATCTATACTTTCTGGGCTAGATTGGAGAGTACTGAGTTATGAACAATTTACTTTGCCTAATATGAGTTATATTTTCTTTTTTATCTCCTGAATGTACAAAATTGATTAAACATAACAATGTCAATGTTTTACCCTCATTGTAGGTTTCTTCACGTGGTTCTCTATACAGCTGAGAGAGCTTGGAGTCATGCTATGGAAAAGAAAACATTGCCCGATGGACCAAATGCATTCCAAAGAAGTTATCTCATTGGTCGGTTGAGAAAGGCGGTTAAATGGGCTAGTCTTTTCCAGGAATTATGTTCCATCAAGGGAGATTCGAGAACATCTTTAGAAGCAGAGGTATGCTCTCCTTCACCAAAAAAATAAAAAAACGAAACTGGATTTTTTTCTAAAAAATGTGGATGCTTAGCTGACACTACCGCAGTGTTATCCGACAACAATCACTATAGTCCATGAGGACTTTTTACTTCCAGTTAAGAACCTGGCCCTTTAAACAATATCTGAAGTTTTATCCTTTTGGAGGGCCATTTGTTATATGAAAGTTTCAGGAATTAACTTTTGAAGATTTTAGATGGGAGGATTTTCAGGTCATCTTATGGTATCATATGTTTCTCTTCAACTTGTTAATGAACGATCAACTATACCTCAATCCCAAATTAGTTGGGTTCGATGATATGAATCATCTATATTTTTTTATTCTAATGGGTATATGTCATGATTATACTGGAAAGTAATTTGTGTTTTGGCACAAATTAGATTCTTGTATTTATCTCAAATTGGATCTAATGTAAATGTATAAATAATAATTCAGTATTAACCCCGACTAGTTGTTAGTGCCTGCATGTATTTTTTGCTCTTACTTGATCAACGATTGGATCTTTTGCTTCTATCTGTTTAATTCTTAGTCAAGTTGGCAGTGATTCCTAAAATTTTTAGATCTTTTGAGACAATTTCTCTCCTTGTGGTTTTAGTTGTACCTCGCGGTGCACCTATAAGTGGATATGACTAGTAACCCAAACAAATAATACTACTATGAAGATTCATCATAGTATAACTATTTTTTTGATGATACCGACTGTCGACTTACCACAATTATCTTAAGTTTGTTAATGGAACTTCTTTGAAGCTTACATAGTGGAGTTTTCTTGTACTTGCTAATGGCTTCGTAAATTGAGTAAGTTCCTATGTGTTCGTATCCTTATCTAGGTTGTAGCATATACAATTGGAAGGATAAAACAAACTAATCCAAGTGACTTACTTGGATAGAAAGGATAAAAGAAAAGAAAAGAACTTCATTTGGATGACAATTAGGGGGACAAACTTGCTGATGAAATTTTGAAGAAAAGATATACATATGTTAGCTGATGTATATGTGTAAATGCACGAGAGAAAATGTGGTCCACTTGTAGCTACATTGAGGTTGTTAGTCAATTGTGGTGGATACAGGACACTACTGAATCTGTTCGACTGCAGTCATTATTATTGGCTATGGTCAAGGATGTGATATTCGGCGAACTCTCAGAAGATGAAAAGATGTAGCTCCTTTCCTATCAATCCTTTTCTAAAAATGGTTTTAAAGCTGCTGATTTCCACTGACCTATCTTCTCCTTTGTGTGGCAATAATTTACCTGGTCCGGTTTATCAATTTTGTTTGTCTAATGAGAACTTAGTGCAATGTACATGTGTTTTTTAAGTTTATATAGTTGGTAGCACCTTTAACCTTGCCTTTATATGTTGGTAAAACAGAGAATCAGACGTAAAGAATCATATCATGTTGTTATTCTCTACTTTCTAATGTACTGCTTTTATGTGGGAGATTTTTCTGTGAACAGTAAATTACTAACCTTGTGAAAAAACAGAGGATCATACTTTGCAGATCTGCAGATTGTCGAAATAGGATTTTTTTTGGAGATTTTGGATTAAACAGTTAATTAATCTAAATTACTGAACACCCCAATCAGTCCCATTCCTTTTCTAATTACATCCTTTTACCATTGCCATTATCTTTTCTCATTGCTCGTGTAGGCGTGGTGTTCCATTTTGTATTTCAATGCTTAAAGCAACTCAATATAGTTTTTAATTATTGACCCAAATCTTCAAGAGTTTGATTTTATAGTGTGATTCAGCAATCTTGTTTCCTAACCTGCAGGCTTATGCTGCTTACATGAAAGGGAGTTTATTGTTTGAACAAGATCAAAATTGGGACGTTGCTGTGAAGTGCTTCAAAAGCGCTAGGTACTGTAGCCTTTATGAAGATGTATACTTCTCTATTTTTGACAGTGTAATAGCCAGAGTGCCTAGTTTGTTTTCTAATGATACCCATAGAGGAAGTTGTAGAATAATCTCTTCATTCTGCTCGCATTATCCGCTTCTCTTATTTGAATTATACTATTTCTTAACAAGGTCCTGAATGCTCACTATCTGACTAATTTGGATAGGGCTGTGTACGAGGAACTTGGAAAATATGGAGATCTAGAGAACCAAGTGTTGTGCCGTGAACGGGTTGAGGAACTAGAACCTAGTATCAGATATTGCTTACACAATATTGGTGAGTCTAACTTACAAACTTCTGAACTCGTCTCCATTGGTGAAATGGAAGGGCCTGCACTGGACCTTTTCAAAGCAAAGTTGGAGGTGAGCTGTCATTTCAAAGTATATCTATGATTTACCCCGATAAAATAGAAGTGTGTATGGCTTATAGGCACTATTTTTTGTAAGATGATGCTTCCATTGTACACAGGGTGCTGTATTTCTGAAGAATATTTTGAACAATGAGTTTTGAGGATTATTTGCTCCTAATTGATCTATCACTCTGTTTTCTTTGTTTACAGGCTGCTATGGCAGAGGCAAGATCTCAGCAGGCTGCATCTATGACAGAATTCCATTGGCTTGGAAATAGATTTCCAATTTCAAATGCAAAGACACGAGTGTCCATTCTGAAAGGTGTGTAATTACTTGGATGCAAAAGGTAGCGTCAAAAATTATCAATAGCCAACTTGCTGGAGGTTCTAACATTAGGAATTTTTGTCTGTGAGCTTGAAATTTTTACAGTCTACTGTTTTGATCGAAATCTTGTTCTTTCAACCTAGTTTCAGATTTTGTTCTGCATACTCGTGTTCTTTATGCAACAAAGCATTTCTAGGTTATTCCTTGATATTTTCCACTTAGCTTTTGGATGTCTGTACTTGAAGTCCTCGTTGGTTGTGGAGCACTCACTATGACCTCTGTGGAGTTGTCTTTTATTGTTGAGGATGTTAACAGATTTGCATGTCTAGTCCCAGCAACAGTGGTGTTAAATATAACGGAGTATAAAATATGTAACAAGATGAGGCAAGCCAAAAATTGTGAAGAATTGTCCACTAGGAATGCTATGTTACACATAATGCAACAGCTCCATTATCTTATAAAGGATGAAGTATACAGATGCTTATATTATACCCAAAAAAAATGCATCAACATTGTTGCTTTTGCAAACCTGAGTGGAAAATGAGAATTTTCACTGGCTTCAATTTAAGAGGCTCGAAAAAATTTGTAAAAATGCAGAATAGTGTTGTCTCTAGTTTCTTTTTGGTGTAATCACGAGGTCCCTATTTGTATAGAGGATTGGATCTCTTTTGTTGAGAACCATATTTTGGTGTAGGTTCTCTTTGTTATGGTATATGATATATATAGGGTTCTCCCCAATTATTAATAAAAGTTATTTACCTTATCAAGAAAAAAGAGGCTCGTAATTTAGTTTCTCCTCAATTATTAATAAAAGTTATTTACCTTGTCAAGAAAAAAGAGTCTCGTAATTTAGTTTTTAAATTTCTCCTCATTTTTGCATCTCAAGTGAAATCCTCTATATTTGTTCCATTTTATGTCACTCTTTCCTTATTAGTTTGTTCAAAAAAGAATGACACTTTTCTGTTATTGGAAAGAAGTTGACTTTAAACTTCTGATTTTACCCATAATGACATGCGTTTTAGATCCACAAAAATATCATGGCATGCATAACAAAATCTGAAAAATAGTTCCTACACTTACACATAAATTAAAATGGAGAGAGTAGCTTTTAACTACTATGAATTTTGGTCAACTAATTGCATATTTGCATATGCGCCTTTAAAACACCATGTTGGTTTTAACTTTATTTCAAGCTTATATTATGCACTGTGCCATTCATCAGCCCAGGAACTGGAGAAAGATGTCCATGGGTCAGCCGCTGATTCTCTTCCAGCAGAAAAGAAACTTGTGCTATATGACAAAATATTTGCAGCATATCACGAAGCCAGGAGCTGCATCCGGAATGATCTGGTGAGAGACTACTACTTATATTACATGGAAGTAAACGACTCTTGAAAATTTCAAGTTGATCTTGATATTGCAAACATCAAATTGAAGTCCTGAATTGGTTTATCTTACACATGGGTTTGCTTCTAGGTCACGGCTGCTAATTCAGAAAATGTGAAGGATGAGTTAAGTGGACTGGATAAAGCCATTGGTGCAATTTTAGGACAGCGAACCATTGAGCGGAACCAGTTGCTAGTTAAAATTGCTAAAAGTAAGCTCAACAAGGTCCGTGATGATAAAAATGAAAAGGTCACAAAGCCTGAGGAGCTTGTTCGGCTGTATGATTTACTGTTACAGGTAACAATCATCGATTGTTATTTTTTAATTACATTCTTAATCAGTGCACTTTAGATCAGAATTGGCAATATGACAAAGGCTCACTTATATGACTATTGGACTGCACCATTAACTGCTTTATCTGGTGCAGAATACTGCTGATCTTTCTGATCTAGTTAGTTCTGGTAGAGGCAGAAAATTGGAAGAAGTTGCCTTAGCTGAAGAGTGTGAGCTGAAAAGTATGGTTTTCCGAGCAGAAAGGTTTGACTTTGATTACTTCATTCAATGAAATGTTTTCTTTGAGCCAAGGGTCCTATCAGAAAGACGGAGAAAGCCTCTCTACCTCCCAAGGTAGGGGTAAGGTTTGTGTACACACTACACTCTCAAGACCCCACTTGTGTGACTATACTGGATATGTTGTTGTATTGTTTCTTTTCATGATGTGCTAGATGAAATGAAGTTTCTGGTGAGAGGGGGAGAGTGAAAACTATCTTCATACGGTTTTTGCACTTCTTTTAGCCATCTAAAACTAATATTTTGTGTCCCAGATAAGGAAGTTGTACAACTTCAATGTACAAAATGCTTAAGTGATGATCAATGAAATTATGGATCAGTACTATCTAAGATTGCACTTTGCCTGGTTAGAATAATTTGAAATTGTGGTTCAAGTGCCAGTATCTATTTAAAGTTTAATAAATGTTCATCATCTTAGATGTACATCATTGGATTAATCTATTTGCCTCCTGCAGTAAATTCATGACTTGGACTGAGTTTCACTCCATAGTTGTATTTTCATGTGCTAAATTTGTTCAATTTGATGTGGTAGACCTGTAGTTTGGTGCACTCATTTCAACTTCTTGCTAGACATTAGCAATCTTACTGATCCTCTTATTTTAAGCCTGTTCTGAAAAATAATTTTGCTTTTGCACTGTAATAGGGTCTTGTTGTTAAGTCCTCTTGCCCCTCTTCCCTCTCTTCTCCCATGAAGCGCTAGTCATCTTAGCTTTTCAGGATCTTACTTGGGTTTCTGTTGTAGCTTTGTGTATCTTGAATGTATTCCTAGAATTTATATTTTCTTGTTTGAAAACAATTAAAAGCTTTTATTTCAATTTCCCTCCAGGTGCTTCTACTTAGCCAAGTCCTACAGTTTGGCAGGAAAGAGGACAGAAGCTTATGCCTTGTACTCCCGAGCTCGATCTTTAGCTGATGCAGCTCTTATGAAACTGCAGTCCGCGAATGCTGCTGATCAGGTAAGCACTTTATCAGTCTAACTACCTACTTTTTTTCTTATATTACATTGATTGTGCTTGTGCTCTAAATGTTCATTTATAGAGCTTCCTAGCTGCATATTATAGGACGAGCTAGCAAGTTCGTCTTGCTTTTAACTTAACTTCTATGGTTTTAAATTTAGTAATGCATCTCTATACTCTTTAATATTTACAATTGTTTTTAGTATGTTACTAAAAATTTAAATGTAATAGCTAATTCAATTTGTTTCTGAATTTTATGAATCCTTATTTAGTTCATAGTATTTTGGCCCTTTGGTCCTGGGAAAGTACTCAAATATAGAAAATAGCAATCCAAATACAACTACATACCCAGTATATTCCCACATAGTGGGGTCTGGGAGGGTAGAATGTAAGCAGTCCATACCATTACCTCAGAGGTGAGGTAGAGAGGCTGTTTCCGATAAACCCAACTCGAGACCAAACAACATAGGAAAAGACATAATATAAGAACAAGAGACAAAAGGTAGAAATAAAACACCAGACAGTAGCAGAAACAAGATTACCGCCAAATAATACCCACGAACAATTACTCGAAACCTCAAACAACACCCACAAACCCCAAAACAAAAACAAGATAATACCCGTGAAACGCTATAACCACCAGCCCTCATCCTACTAACCTTCTACCCTAATACGCGTCCTCCACATCTTCCTATCTAGAGTCATGTCCTCGGTAAGTTGTAACTCTACCTCGCCTGAATCCATCCATAGCCAACCTCTCGCATCTCCACTTGGGCATCTGTGCCCCTCCACATCACATGCTTGAACCATCTCCAACTTGCTTCACGCATCTTGTCTTCTACCGAAGTCACTCCCACTTTGTCACATATAACCTCATTTCTGGTCCTATCCATCCTAGTAAACCCACACATCCATCGCAGCATCCTCTTCTCCGCCATCATCTTTGGAATGTGAGTGTTCTTAACTGGCCAACACTCCTCCCATACAATATAGTTGGTCTAACCTCCACTCTATAGAACTTGCCTTTAAGTCGAGGGAGCACCTTCGTATGACACAAGACTCTGGAAGCGATCCGCCATTTCACCCACCCTGCTCCAATACAATGGGTACAGCCTCGTACACACTACATCAGAGGTGTATTCCAGTAATAATTACAGGTAGTAGTCAATAAAACAAAACCTGTCACCTATCTACTCGTAAGTAATTTAAAGCACAAGGAATATCCTCAGCTTCTAAAGGATAATCATTTTTTTTATCCGAAGTAGAAAAAACAATATACAATTCATCTTTAAGATCTGAATAGTACAACTCTTATCCTCAAAACATATATATATACACACACACACCCTACATCAGTGGTGTATTCCAGTAATAATTACAAGTAGTAGTCAGTAAAGCAAAACCTGTCACCTATCTACTCGTAAGTAATTTAAAGCACAAGGAATATCCTCAGCTTCTAAAGGATATTCATGTTTACACCGAAGTAGAAAAGCAATATACAGTTCATCTTTACAACAACAACAACATACAATTCATCTTTAAGATCTGAAAAGTACAACTCTTATTGTCAAAACACCTCTAATTCCTCTCCCTCCAAATAGTCCACTTTATGCAAGCTGGTATAATCGTCCATCTCTCCTTGTGACCTGATTACCAACTCTAATCCAACAAGCTAAGACGTCAGGTATGTTCCTTGGCATTGACCATCTGATACCCCTTAGGTTGATGAAAAATTGCCATATATGTTCCTTGGCGTTGACCACCTGATACCCCTTAGTTTGATGAAAAATTGCCATAGTTTCTGAGTCACTTTACAGTGTAAAAAGAGATGATTTATTAGATTTATTGTCTCGGCCTCAGCTCCACAAAAGGAACATCTAGAACACAAGTGAAGACCTCTTTTCGTGAGATTAACTCGAGTCAAAGCAGCCTGTTTAGCCAGTAACCATGGGAAACATGCTGCCTTGAAGGGACACTTTACTTTCCATATCATCTTCCCAAGGCCAATTACTAAGTTGTGTATTTGATCTATGCAAGCACTTATAGGCAGATTTAACAGAAAATCTATCCTTCCTGTCTTTTGTCCAAACTAAGCTGTCCTCCTTTGTATTGAAGTCTTAAGTGTTGGAACTGTTCAAGGATGCTATAGAATTCTGTCAACTCATCTACCTCCCGACCAATCATTTAGGAGTGTCTCCTGAACCTGAAGTTCGACCCTATGTTATCTCTCACCTCCTTAACTGGTGGCATTCTCTTTAGGTTCAAATTGTACAAGACAGGGAACCTAGACTTAAAAATTTGATTAACAACCCAGATATCCTCCCAAAATAAGGTCTTTCCTCCATTGCCTACCTTGATTTTGGAGTTGCTAATGATTTTGGGCCTCAAATTTCTAATAGTTCTCCATACACCAGCTCCATAAGGATGCACTACAATCGTGACAGTCCAGAAATCCTCCATCCCGTATCTTTTCTTGCTGGTTTCTTTTCATAGGATTGCTCCTCAAAGCAAATCTCCAGTCTCCTCATCCATTTCAATAGAAGACTATGATTGTGATATTTTAAATTCCTTATCTGAAAACCACCTTCCTTCATGCTAGTTAAAACAGAATCCCATTTTATCAAATGAAACTTTTTATTATGCACAGTTTTCTTGCCAAAGAAAGTTCCTTCTAATAGCATCCAATTTGTCAGAACATCGACCAGAATGAGGAATCGAGACGATCATATAAGTTGGTAAGGCGTCTAACACATTGTTGATGAGTATTAATCTGTCTCCTAAGGAACAATAGTGGCTCTTCCAATTGACGAGCTTCTTCTCACATTTTTCCAGCACGGAATTCTAAATACCCCCTTTGACTTACTCTTAGCTCCCAGGCGCATCCCAGATAAATGGAAGGCAACTCTCCTATTCTGGCACCCAATATATTGGCTAAACTGCTGATTATATTGGCTAAACTGATGATTCCAGGCACCTCATTTATGGGTAAATGAAGCTTTACCCTAGTTGATATGAAGTTCTGAGATGGCTTCAAACAAGACGAAAATGACACTCAAATATTTCAGTTGATGTCACTCGCCCATAATGTTACAATGTGGTGATTGGGAGACCACTAAATCCTATTTCAAGTTTGAGAATGGGTGGTTGAAGACGGATGGCTTCAAGGAGAGAGCAAAGGGGTGGTGGGATTCCTTTAATTGCACCGGGAAATCAGATTATATCTTAGTTACAAAACTTAGTGCATTGAAAGGGAAATTGAAAGAGTGGAGCAAATCTGTCTCGAGAAACTTGAGAGCCCAAAAGCAAGAGGTGTTGAGACAACTAGCTGAACTAGAGGAGACGCAGGAACATAGAGCTTTAGAGGCAGAAGAAATAACCTCTAGACTATGAATATGAAATTTGAAGACATAGCCAACAGGGAAGAAATCGCATGGAGGCAAAGGTCTAGGGCGGTATTGTTAAAGTAAGGGGATAGAAACACTGGCTTTTTCCATAGAACTGCCAATGCACACAGGAGTACAAACACAATTGATAAGTTAAAAGTAAGGGGTGTGATCCTGACAAAAGAAGAAGAGGTTCATGAGTAGATAATAAGTTACTATGAGAAGTTGTATTCTGAACTAGAAGACTGGAGACCACATCTTGACATGAGGAACTGTCCAATGATCGGAGAAGAGGAAAATAGCTTACTGATGGCACCATTTGGGCAACAAGAAATTCTGGAGAGTATAAAAGCATGTGCAGGTGACAAAGCACCAGGACCTGACGGTTTTTCCATGGCTTTCTTTAGCCAATGTTGGGAAACCATCAACACTAACCTAGTTGCAGCAGTACAAAATTTTCACATGGAAGAAATCTTTGAGAAGACCATCAATGCCACATTTGTAGCTCTAATACCTAAGAAAGTAGGGGCTATGGAGTTGAAAGATTTCAGACCTATAAGCTTGGTAGGAGGGGTGTACAAGATCATAGCCAAGCTCATGGTAGAAAGACTGAAGAAAGTTATACATAATCTTGTGGACAGACAACAAATGGCATTCATTAAAGGAAGGCAAATCATTGACGCAGTGTTGATAGCAAATGAGTGTGTCGAGTCCAGACAAAGAAGCAAAAAGTCGGGGATTCTATGTAAGCTAGACATACAAAAGGCCTACGACCACTTGAATTGAAACTTTTTGATCCTTATGATTCTCGGGATTTGAAGCTAAATGGATCAACAGGGTGAAATATTGCATTAGTACAGTCAAATTTTCTGTACTAATCAATAGAACTCCCATTGTTTTTTTCCTTCACAAAGGGGTTTGAGACAGGGAGACCCCCTGTCTCCCTTCTTTTTCATCCTAGCAATGGAAGAACTTGGCAACATGATTTAGACGGCTAAGGAAAGAGCTTGGATCAAGGTTTTCAAGTTGGCACTAGGGCAGCAAACAACCTGGAAATAACTCATCTGCAATATGCAGATGACACTTAGTTTTTTGTGAAGCAGAGAAGGACCAGATGTTATTCTTAAGGGTGATTTTCATCATATTTGAAGCTGTTTTTGGTTTACACATCAACTGGGGAAAGAGTTTCATTTATCCTATAAATGAAGTGGCAGAAGTGGACAATTTGGCAGCAATCTTGGGTGGCAGAGTAGGTGAGCTATCAACCATATATTTAGGCATGCCTTTGGGAGCCAAAAGCAAGTCTAAAGGGATCTGGAATGGGGTAATTGAAAAGTGTGAGAAGAAGCTTACCCATTAGAAGAGCCACTACCTCTCTTTAAGAGGTAGATTGACTATGATTAGTAGTGTGCTTGATGCACTTTCAACATATATGATGTCTGTTTTCCCAGCACCAATCAATGTGATAAAGAGGATAGATGTCCTAAGAAGAAACTTTCTCTGGCGGGGGAATGAAGACAAGAAACAATTTCACTTGGTCAAATGGGAGGTGGTAATAAAAAGTAAGAAAGAAGAGGAATGGGGATCAAGGATATGAAAATGCAAAATAGGAGCCTAATGATGAAATGGCTTTGGAAATTTGTTATAGGGGAAAATATGTTGTGGAAAGAGGTAATCAGGGAAAAATATAATAGGTGGATAACAAAGATGGTGGTTACGCCATACAGATGCAACATTTGGAGATCCATTAGGAATCTTTGGCCACTAGTCTTATCCAGGTTGAGTTTCAAAGTGGGGAATGGTCAGAAAGTATCATTTTGGGAGGACAAATGGATAGATCAGAGGCCCCTAAAGCAGCTTTACCCAAACATTCACATCCTAAGCCTACAACAACAGCAGGAGGCCACTGTATCTGAAATGTGAACAAGACAGGGATGGAATTTGCAGCTTAGGAGAAATTTAAATGATTGGGAGATGGAGAGTATAGGTGCTTTCTACAATACTATGGAATCATTTAACAATCTAACAGGGGAAGAGGACACAATAGTATGGAAGATTGGCAGTAAAGGGGTTTTCAGTGTAAACTCTGCATACAAGTAGTAAATTCTCATGCATAATTATAGCATTGTTATATTTTTCTACTTATGTCGCTTCAATCAGTAATACGAGTGTGAATTTCCGTTTCTCCTTTTGTCATTTTTCTCTCCCCATCTGTATCAGGTCATGATCAAGGAACTGAGAACACTTTATAATGAGATCAGATCTAACAGCTGTGTTGAGCACGCCAAAGGAATTATGGAGGAGGAAAATGCTCCAGAAAATCTCTCGAAAAAGATATCAAATATCTCATTGACTGGAGCTGATAAGAAGGTATGATTTGGCCTTCCATATGTCTGTTAAGTACTTTTGCAATCATTCCCATTAGTTAATTTGTTCTAATATTCACGTTTCTTTGATGTTCTTGGTGCATATGGAACCACATATTCTTAGATTACCATATGAAACTTGGGAAGAAATGCATGAAGATTTTCTTAGTCATTGAACTACTTCTAACCAACTTCTTTTATGACCTTTTTCTGATTGGGTTTGATAACATTGAAGACAGAAAGTTCGGATTTTTTCTGAAGAAGAATTATTGACTGCTGTAGTATGTGAATCGTGAGAGTTGGAAAAATATAGTTTGAATTCTTGGTGATTCAAAATCTAGTTAACTTTAGATGAGCCTCTCACTTATCTTAACAGAAGCATTAATAGGCATATTGTGTGCATGATTCCTCAGAGGATACTGCATTTTCTGTGCATGATTGTGAAATGAAGTTGTTAGTTCAGTTGCTTTTCAAGTGTTTGTGCTAGAAAAGGTTTCAACTCATGAAATGATAATGCAGAGGGAATATCTTCTGGTGTTATAATTCTGCTTATGTCCCCCAAAAAAGTCTCACAGAAAAAGTAAAAATGGTGTTGTTTCTTCACTGATAATTCTCTCTGAGCAGTTCAGCATTGTGTTTGGCACAAATTCGTCCCCCTCCCTCGTAGAAATTTCAGTTTTACAGTTCATTTCAGGTTTTTATCCATTTAGTACTACACAGATGCTCCCAGCCGCTGGACATATTTTCTTGGTAGTTCTATATAAGCTACCGCAATCTTTCCCGTTCTCTTCTGGTTTTAGTTTGGTACACATTAGGGTAACCTGAATGTATGAAGTACCAAGTATGACAAATAACTCTGCCTTGATAAATTTTTTATATTCGATATGTGGTAGCTACTTAAAGTGTTCATGCTACTTCTGTGTCATTAATTCCATGTCAATTGATTGCCTATGTGTTTTATATTCCAAGAACTGGGTCCTTTATCATATCCTTACTTGTTCGGGGTTGCTTTTAGACATTATATTTTGTATTCTTCCTTTTCTTGTTTGTCTAGTTTCTGCTTCCATTTCCGTTTGTGCTCTTCTGATTTCCCTGAAATGTGTAATTTACGTTAATTCTTTCAGATGGAGAAACTTCTTATGGAAAAAATGGATATGTACGAATCAGCTGTTGGAGCCAACATGAAGGTTGTTCCTCGAATTGAAACTTTTCCACCTGCCTTCCAGTCAGTTCCTCGTAACCCCATCGTATTGGACCTGGCTTATAACCTCATTGAGTTCCCATCACTGGATGCTCGTATGAAGAAAGATAAGAAAGGTTTCATTAGTAGGTTTTGGAGCTGAGTTCCTTTTTCCTTGGTTATTTATTTGTCAATTGCACCATAGAGTTGAGGCAATTTTGTCAAGTTTTAAGCTGCGAAATTCTTCGACATGCCTTTAGAAAAAAATTCTATACCTGAGAAGACTCGGAAAAATTCATTCTGTTTGCACTGTATTTTTTTTTTCTGAAGTTCTAGTTTTGGAATAGATTTCATAAGAATATTTATGAGGACCTCTTTTTTGGTTGCATCAAATGGTAACAGACACAATTTTATTTAGAAGTGCATTCTACTCGTAAGTTGCATATCTCTATATTTCAACCAAAAAAAAATTAAAAATTAACCATGTTTGTTTTGGAATAAAGGAGGAACATCAATGAGCTCTGTTGCAATTTGGAACTAAAGTTTATCGTGAACAACTTTGGATTTGATTCTTGAAGATGTGGTCTCTCTCTAAGTTTTTAACATCTTGCAATTATTTGATGTCGTTCCTAGCTAGTACTGGGAGGTACATAATACTGGCAAATGTGTCTCATCTTATCTGTACATAGTTGCAACTGCTCAACTTACCTAAAGTATCAATTAGACAGTCCATTAAAATGTCAACCTCAGCCGTCGGAATTATGCCCATTCGTTCCGTGTTCCTCCCTGTTTGCGTGAAGAAAATTTCTTTTGGACAGTTGCTTCACATTGGTCCAGTTTCTGTACGCACTTTGAGTTTTTCCTTTAAACCAATGTTTGGTGAGGGTATGTGTCGTGAGCTTAGGACCATAGTCGCTAGATGATTTTGGTTACATCAGCTCTACGTCTAACAACATACGGTTAACATATTTCACTCTCGAGTCAAAATCATCACCAAAATGATCATGCATCTCGTTTATTTTTGTTAAAAAACAATTGGGGGTAGGGGAAGGGGAAATGGGAGAGGAATTACAAGGTGGAGAGTCAAATTTTTACCAATTAGGTGGTAAATTAACTGATGTAAGATTTCCCATATCTTGTCTTATGGATGAAATACTTGCGAGAATTGTATGTATTTTAAACTTCAGTTTTAGATAACAATTATTGATCAAAATATTATAGACATGGTAAGGCAATAGAAATGATTTCAACTGGTATTGGAATCGTAAGTCATAAAAGAGAGGGACGAACGAAGAATAAAGAAAAAAGTCACCCCCCCCCCCCCCCCCCCCCCCAAAAAAAGAAAAAAAAGAATGGCGAAATGGTCTACTGGATCTTTACACTTGTCTGCGTTTGTAAAGTGAATACTTCTATTTAGCCTTTTGTCATCTGAACTTCTCAACCCATTAAAACACAACATTTTAAATTCCTATTTCGATGTGTGTAATACAACTGCCTCCATGTCAATTTCCATGTCATTTTTAAATACTGCATTAAATTTCACGTTATTTTTAAATGCCACTTAAGAAATTAAATATTAAAATAAAGGTTTTTGTGTTAGGGGAGGGGCTGTAGTGGTGGTGAATTTGGGGGGGAGGGGTTATTATTTTTTAAAATTATTTTAATGTAATAAAAAAAGATTCTTGGGGTTGGCAGGGGCACCCTTTTTTTATTGTTTTTAATTATTTTAATGTAAAAATGACATCCACCCGCAGACACACACGCTTTGTCCAATTCAGTGACCTTAATGTCACATAAGCTTGACAACACTTAGAGGGATTTAAAATGTTATGTATTGATGAGTTGAGGGGTTTAGATGACAAAAGACTAAGTAAAGGTGTTCACTTTATAAATTCGAACTAGTAGTGTTCCCATCTTCCAACGTGAACTTGATTAGTCCCTGAGTTGTTCTAATTTCAGAAAATTACGCTGTCACAAAAGTAATCAGCAAGTGCTGCGTTTGTCTTGAACCAAGGAGAAAGAAATGGCAAGGACCGAGATGGACTGCATCAATAGTCTCTCAATTCTTGTTTTTTCACTTTTAGCATCTACGTTGATCAACATTGTCCACAGCAATGTTCCTTACAAGTACTGGAAGTTGCATCATGTGGAGCAAATTTCACTTTCACATATGCACATATGTTTGGTGTCATTTGCTGTCCACTTTCACTAGAGACATTTCTTAATGGCAATGACACAGAATGGGTAGACTTCTACTCTTCCTGTTGTTGTCCCGTCTTAATTAGAGGTTAAAGGAATGCATAAAGTTATGCGACTTACTTTGTTAATAGAGTCAACCTCCAATCAATTAGCTCTTGGTAACAGAAGTACAGAACAATTCCAGAGTAGCAGGCGCACATTATACTAGCATAGAAGAACAAGCAAGCAAGAAACATAAACAGATCAGCAGAGATTCTTGCATCTTATCAAATTCAATTCCCACAATTGCATTAGTTCCCAGCTAACAATCAGATATGCAGCTGATATGTAGCAAAATGCTTCAGAATGTTATGAAGCTCACGCAAAATCAAAGCATTTGATCTAATCACGGTGTTCAAATTGCTTAACACATACCTTCCACGCTCGACACAGTTACTGTTCACACAAGTCATACCGAATGCCAAAATGAAGATTCAAAACAGAATTACAAATAATTGTTTCGTATATGTTTGACACGAAATACATCTGCGCAAAATGAAGAGTCCTTATATGATGGGTGAATAGAGAAATATACCTGCAACCATCAACCACTGCGATAGCAACATATTTAGGTAGGTAGAGTTCCGTAGAAAGACTCATTTTCGCCCATACGAAAGAACAATCTGATGAAAACAGCAATTATCCACAGCAAGAAAGTCAGTGTAACCAAATGGAATTTCTTCGATACAATGGCATTAATCCAGTCCTTGTCTTCTGGCAGTCCATAGAACTCTTCAGCAACAGTGTTCATTACAGCATCAATAAGCTTCTTATAACGAATATCAATATCTGTTGCATTCACCACTTGCACTTGAGCTTCTCTTAGGCACTTTACTGACATTTCGGCCTCAACAAAACCAAATTTCGCATCACTGATTTGTGAAACTCCACTACTGTTATTCGAACCAGTGCATTCTTTGAATTTATCTGAAGTTAGTGTTAATGACGAAGGACTCAGCTCAGCAAGAGAATCCACTACCTCTGACGAAGGAGAAGTTTCTGGAATCAACAAGAAGTCCTGGGAAGAATCGGGATCCGAAAGTTACATCTTAAATACTACAAGGAATAGTGAATCTCGCAGACATGGAACTCAATTCAAACATCTCAAAATTTAAAGCATAAACAATTGTGATACAAATAGATACACACTGTACTGATGAAAAGTGAAAATGGAGTTTGTTATGTTCGGACAGAATAAGCAATATCACAAAGCAAAAGAAAATAAGAAGAAGACACACATATTTATATGGAAACCCTTGACGGAAAAAACCACGGGCAGAGTCGGAGGAATTCACTATAATGGAGAGGAGTACAATAAGGAGATGAAAGTCTCAATGACGTATTAAAATCGTCCAAAACAACCCACTAAATCGCACTCATATAATACGTGTGTACAAATAAATCCTAAGCCCAAAAACATACAGGTCCATACTGCGGGGCAAAGCCCCTGCACCCAGCGGGATCAGTGGTGAACTCCGGGATCCGGCCTATTGGCCCAATACCTACGCTACCACCACAGACCCCACAAAAAATCACAAACATAGATTGCACCGCGAACTTTTCAGGGCCGGATCAACAGAATTTGGATCATAATCTCTAACAAAGTTTGTGGCCGAACACAACTTCAAAATATCTAAATAGAGAGAAAATACACTTGGAAATCAATGAAAGCTCAAAAAATTAGGAACGAATTTTGGATTTAATGAACGGACTCAGCTAACTCAATTTTGTGTGAATAGTACAAATTACTGATTACTGATGGAAATTCGCACAAAGAGACAAACGCACACACATCCTGAAATATATCAACCGCGGTTTCAGTGAACGAAAAATACTTGAAATTTTATTTTATTTTTTTAAAAAAATAAAAAAAAATTAGAGAAGATGTTGGAGTCTAGTTGTAGGAACTTGCTCAGTCGCTGTTACGTTTCTGTGAAAAGTACAATTAGTGATGAAAAACATAGATATATAGCTAGAAAATTGATGAAGGGGGACGCTTTTCGGTATTACCTCGGCAGCGGATTCAGTGAGTAGATTTTGATCATCTGAAATAGCAGAGGAAATCAGAGAACTGTCTACCGATGATTCAGAAAACGATACAGCTTGTGATTCAAAGATAGAATTCAAGTTCTTCCTAGTGGTCTGCATACATACAAAATAAGATCAATAACATGAATATGTATAACAAGAGAAAACAATGATGCATAGTTTAAAGCAAAAATGTTATGTGTACTTTGAGAGGAGGCTTCTTAGCTTGATCGGAGGAGATGGATTTGGATCGCCGATTTCCCAGCTCCTTCAATGGAGTTTGAACATGATGCTCTCTCATCTTTCTGATTTTTGTTGTGCACCAAACGCTTTTGCCGCCTTCCAAATTTCAAATCAAGTTTTGGGAGCTCCTATATATAGGGAAACGAGAAAATTACTGCGTTATCTCCATCTTATCATACATATTTCTATGGTTTGAGCAGTAATTCTTTTTTACTGGTACTAGTATTACTAGGATTTATTAAAAACATTCAAAATTTAATTTTATCGTCTGTTAATATTTCGGTCCACCATTACTGTTATTAAATTGGACTAATTATACAGTAAAATCTTTCTAAATTAATATTATTGAACCATGAAATATTATTATTTTATAGAAATATTATTTAGTCAATAAATTAATATTTATTAATTTAAAGAGTGCTTTCAAGATTAAAGGTAGAGAAGTAATTTTGAGTATCTTATTGATTTGATTTATGAACTCAAACAACATTTGAACTTGATCGAATTTCAGCCTATGTGTATAGACACGCATATGACGCGCGTGAATACTTTAAACTTGTCTGAAACAACCAATTATTATAAAATGCTACGTGTAATTTATTTGTCAATTATTTTAAAAATCCATCTTCCCTTCTCTTCAAAACACCGATTTCCACAAACCTCCATTGATATAGCCCTTATATTTTTGAAAAAAAATTGTCTTTCTTCTCAAACTCTTCTAAAAAAACAGCCTTAAAAAGTAAGATGTTTTCATTTATGTTCTAATTTCTATACAAAATCAGCCTTAAAAGCTTTAATTTCGTCTCAATTTTCTTAAATTTTTTGAAATCAAGTTATATTTGGTGATTAGGCTTTGAGGGAAATATTTTTTTAATGTCAAATGCAATGTTGAGTGATGTTTGTAATGACGAGAATGATCCCATGTTGCATGAGAAAATGAGATGCAAACACGAAGACTTACTTTCAATGCAATCGTCATGGTAAGAGGACAACCTAACTAGAAGATTTTGGTCCAATCCACCCTATCGCGTATGCCTTATACACATTTTTTTTTTTCTTGTTTCTATTAACTTGATTTATTTATGGCATATTTTAGGAGAAATCATGCAACTTCTTTAGATAGAGGGATTTGAAAGAAATTGATTTATGATTCTAGTCAGTTATTCCGAGATTGACGACGAGAATCAAGGAGTTGGAAGAAGCATTGATATTTTATAAAAGTAAGGGAAAATGGGCGGTGAAGGAGAAGAAGGAGATCAAATGTTGTAATTGAAAGCTTATCGTCAAAATTATCGTGGTATTTTTTCTATTTTTAAGCATTACGAAGAACGTGAAGGCTGACAAATGTAGTTATGTGCAATTAAAATTGTCATAATTGTCTTCTTGTTCTACTTTACATCTTTAGTTTGATTTTTGCTTTTGTTGCTTTCTCTTGTTATGAATTCAAAATCGTGTTTATGTCTTTTCTCTTATCGGCATAGTAGTAGCTTCACTGGATGTAATTTTGTTTGGTTGTACGAGACTTATGCAACATATTTTGTATCAATTCGAATTAGGCTTATGCAATCTATATTGTATCAATATAGTGTGGTATTGATGACTATTTGTGAGCATTCAAAACCTATTATTCATACATAGTCAATAAAGTAACAAGGTAACAACAATAAAACAAAATGGGGACTTCATTCCAACATAAAGCTTGACCTTGTTTTGTTTGGTACCTAACAAAACATAGTTTAATACCTAAAGATACCTAACAAAATAGAGTTTTCAAAATAGTGTTTGATTCCAACAAAATAACAAAATCAAAATGGTATCAACAACAACACCAAAATATACTGAAAATAATTGTTTGAGAAATATCAACAACACCATCTCTAAAAGTTGTTAAACACATCACATCAGCAAAATACCCTACTTTCATGACACATGAGTCTTTCTACTTGAACTGGTTTTGCTTTGAGTATTAACAATAGTTGCAGACCTGGTTTGAATAACATTTTTAGTCCCCATTCTTTTAAGTTTGCTATTGGTAATGGCTGACTTCCCTTCCATTTAAATTCCTATTTTGGTATCACAAGTTACTACATCAGATTTCTTTATAACCTTTGTACCAGAATTAATGACTCATCTACTTGGTAATTCAGGATGCATAGATAAATCACAAAAATTAAAAAGACATAAATATGAATAAATCAAGCAAAATTATATACACTACTTACATTAAGAGTGGTAAAACCATCTTAAGCTTAGTATATTCTAACCCCTACCATCCTTGGCCTTTTAAAAGGTATTGTATGTCCTCCATTGGTGTCCTCATTCTTTTATCTTTGAGGAGGCATTCCCCTTCCTATGTCTGATCTTAGACGTATTTATATACCTAAGTGTCATTATCTATACACGTTTAAGCCTAGTTTCGAGGACTTCTTGATATGCTTAATGAGATACTAAGCATGTAATTGTGTATTTATATCTTAAGTGACTTGTTTATAGTGTTTAAGGTGATTTTTAAACAAGTTAAGAATCAAAATGATCATATAGAGTTTAGACGAGAAAACTAGTAGTGCTAGCTTGAGCTATACTTGTTCAAGTGTTCTTTGATGAACTCTATTGTGTTGTATGAACTAATGTTTGTTGCTTGATGTTGTAGGAGATCATTAAAGGTGTTAGGAGCAATGCGGTGTCATGATTCAATTTACGACTCATAATGACACCTACTTTATCCTGCCAATAGGTAAGCCGAACCATAACCCGAAGCTAGATGCAATGGGCTAACTTGGTGAAAAATGGCATAAAAGTAAAAAAAAAATAAACAATTTAAAGGCTTAAATAGCAATAATACAGTCATAAAGGTCTAATAGATAGATAGAAAATTAACAACCATCCCAAGACTCAGTAATTTTGGTATAAGAGCTACTACAAAACTATGAGTACTAAATAGTCAAATACAATCTTTCTCGAAGATGAAAGACTAGCCATAGATAAATAGAAGGAAAAGGGGTAATTGCTACTCTAAGAGCTCACCCAATCTACAAAATCAACCTGTACGAGCGCTGAATCAGTGGCAACAACTAGTATTTGAATCTACACCGAAAAGGTACAGAAGTGTAGTATGATTACCAAAATCATGGGTACTCAGTAGGTATCATCGTCCGACTGAGCTAAATCATGATATAAGAATGATAAAATATAAGATAAAATAAGCTAAGTCAAGGCAAAAGGGGCATACCTGTAAATAAGCTCCAACACCGCTGTACATAAATAAATAAATAAATAAATGCATACCAGATAGTAACATAGAGAATCACACCACTATAACAACTAGATTGCCCTCCATAAGCCAATAAGTATGGAAAAAGTAAATAACCTACCGCAGGCCACCATAAGCTTGGGGATACAATCAAGGAAACTAAGCAATTGATTAGCCATAAATTACCAAATTATCATGCCATAACCAAGAATCCATCCGAATTGTACCATCTCATTCATAACTCCCAATGTCGGACTTGAACTGAAACTTAATAATATCATTATTATTATCATCAACTGTCGGACTCGAATCAGAACTCATATTATTATCACCATTGTCTTCAACTGTCAGACTTGAATTGAAACTCATATTTATAAACCATATCAATGAACCATATCAGCAAGCCAAATTGATAAACTAATCCAATAGACTATATCAATACCACATCTATTAAGTCATGCCAATAACCATGCCCATAGGCCATGTCAATAGTCATAATCATAAGTTATTTCAATAATCGTATCTATAAGCCATTAATCATGTCTATAAGTCATATTATTAATCACATTGTTATCCATATCATTAAGCATTTCGATATGCCATAGCATTAATCATATTCGGAAGCCATATCAATAATCGTATATATATATATAAGCTATAACATTAGTCATATCTATAAGTCATTAATCATGTATATAAGCAATATCATTATCAATACTCGAAATTTGCATCAATCTTTCAATACCCAACTAACATACTTATAAATATATCCAAACTGCTCATGTCCCAAACTGAACACTAATAAGGTGTAACATGCTCAAATAAATCTACAAAGTTATCACAAGTCATGGCCTAAGGTGGGCCGGAGGGGCCTACTTTTAATCTCTGAAATTCCATTTTAGGCAACTTCTACTCAGGACTAGGCTAAGGTATCTAATTTTTTTTTTAGATGTTGAATAAGCCATAAATGGTCCTAAGATAGTAGTTCTTCTCAATCACGAACAACTAAGATAATCCCACCTAAAATAATAGTAACTAAGACATTTTCCCCTAACTTACACAACTAAGAACGATTCCACCCTAACATGAGTGACTAAGGAAATTTCACCTAGCTTAAGCAACTAAGGAATTTCCATTCTAAAAATGAGCCACGAAGTCAAATTCACCTAAGACATGAGTACTAAGCTAATTACTCCTAATTTATGATTTCAAGATAGCCTAAATGATTCAACTTATCCAAATATTCTCTCATACTTTCAATACCTAAATCCCACCTCATATCTAGCATAATATATAATCATACTATGAGATAGCCCAATCTATGAAGAAGGTAAATCTAGCCTACCTGGACATCAAAGAAAATCTCAAAGAATCCACTAAATCACCGATTTTCCTTTTTGAGAAGCTTCCGCAAGGTGCCACGCTATCAAAATCATAATTGACTCATCAAAACGAGAACAATGATGCCCCTATTGAACTATTTGCTCCAGGTATAAAATTATGTAAAAATTTCATGTGGGGCCCATTTACGAAATTGCACTTACAAAAGTAGCACAACGTCCCTATATGCTTAAGGAACATTTATCCTAAAAATGAGTGAATTCTGAGCTGTAATGGTTCTAAAATCAAGCCACCAAACTTTTAGGGATTTTAGATAAGAATGGAGAATTAAATCACAAAAATAATGGAAGCTTAGCACAAATTCAATGGAGAAGTATGTAAATAAATTTTACCCAAGCTCCAAAATTACCCACATTTGTCTCTCCCAAGTTTCCACACTAGTTAGGGTTCTACTTTCTTGAGAATGGGAGAAATATGGTGAAAATCGAGCTAAGTGGGTATTTATACCCTTCCCAAGTACGAGGATGCCGCTAAAGTGCCTGGGTGCCGCTAAAACAGTACCCGTCCCCATGATCCAGGCTGCTAAAGCACACCATATGCCGCTTTAGTGCTAGCCGCTAAAGCTCCCAGATGCTGCTAAATCGGTACATGGTGGATGAGATAGGGTCGCTAAAGCACCCAATGAGCCGCTAAAGCGCCCTCTGCTAAAGAGAACAAAGGTCCGCTTTAGCATTCACAGCAGATATTGCCAGATGGAAACTTGGAATTTTTTCGAGTCTCCACCAAACTCTTGGAATTCATCCAAAATTCTATATGCGTAACCAAACTATGATACCCTATCAAATTTGATGTTTCTGACTCAATAAAATAGTCGAGATTTCCGTCTAAGGTTGTTCCAATAAAAAGTGGATCCCACACCCACTTGCCATATTTCTTAACTTTCGACCAATGGCCTAATATGCATTTGGGAGTGTCGGGCTCCAAATCAATGGTCTATCTAACCTAAAATTGATGTTTTGAAGCTGTTGGAATTATCAGAATTGGTATACGAGGTCAATTAACTAAAGTTTTTGCTTGGTGACCAATTTAAACCAATAAAGACTTCAAAATAAGGAATTGACTCTAAAAACCCAATGAACTGCCCGGTAATCAAACTATCAATTCCAGCAAGTCATAAATGACTTCGGGCAGCTATAGAAAATCTCTAAATAACAAAAATAGGCAGAACTACAAAAATGACATAAAGGTTTATTACAATAACCACTACTAAAAGAACTGTCATCCGCAAAAGTAAAATATTAAGATGTACCTGAAGTCTCGAATAAGTGAGGATAATGGGTCCATATATTGATCTCGATCTCCCAAGTAGCCTTCTCTACTGACCCATGCCACCACTGAACCTTAACTACTAGAATCTCTCTAGCGCGCAACCGCCTTACATCACTAGCCAAAATGAGCACAAACTCTTCTGCGAAGGTCAACCACTCATCCAACTGAATTAAGTTCCATCTAAGCACATAGGATGGGTTAGAAATGTATCACCACAATATAGAACAATGAAAAATGGGATGAACAACAACAATCTGGGGGTAAATATAACTCATAAAAGACCACACCTACTGTGCGAAAAATCTTAAAGGTTCCAATATATTCGGGTTGATCTTGTCTTTCCTCTCAAACCTTATTACTCCCTTCATGGGTGATCCATAGAGGAGTACTCGATCACCAACTCTAAATATCAAGGCACGAAGTCTATGATCTTCATAAGCTTTCTACCTACTCTGACCTGTCCTCAACCTATCCTGAATTAACCTTGCTCTATCTAACGACTCCTGAAGCAAGTCAGTACCACGAGGCCTAATCTCAAAAGTCTCAACCATTCAATCAAAGAACGACACCGCCTACCATACAAAGCCTCAAAAGATGACATGCCAATACTCGAGTGATAACTATTACTATACGTGAACTTTTCCAAGGCTAAGTGTTGCTCCCACGACCCCCAAAATTCATAACATAGGCTCAGAACATATCCTTGAGAACCTAAATTGTCTGCTCCGACTGCCTGTCGATCTAAGGATGAAAGGTTGTACTTAGATCCAACCGATTACTCACCTTCTCATGAAAAGCTCTCCAAAATCTAGAAGTAAACACTGAACCCCAGTCTAAAATGATAGATATAGGCATGTCATACAAACAAACTATATTACTAACATAGATATGTCTTAACCTTTCAACGTTGAAGGACATTTGAATAGGAAATAAATATTCCAAATTGATCAATTGATACATAATGACCCAAATACCATCGGAACCACAGGAGGTATGAGGCAACCCACTAACAAAGTCCATGGTAATTGATAACGCTCAAATTACACTCTTGAATAAGTGTAAGCGATCGTTGTCAATATAAAACCCAACTAGGTTGGGGTAGAATCCCACAAGGAATAGGGTGTGAACTTCAATTTGCATACGAAATACTTTACTGGTAGTTTAATGTTTCCGAAAATGGGGGTTTAAGTTTCATTGAGAGTTAATTGTCACTTTCAATATTTTAGTGTTTGTAATAAATATAAATGGGAAACCAGAGTTATGTTCACCATGGATTTTGGGAATTGACAGGTACTAGGTAATGCTTGGGATTCTTGAAGTAAGTAGAAACAACAGAATATCCCTGATGACGATACTATCTGACTTATCTCTCGACCTTACCAAATAATTTATTATCTAATTCACTCGAACTTAGATAACTTATCTATTTCCAATAGGATTTTATCTTAGGTAGATTAATCTAATTACGACATTAATCATTAAACAGAAGGTTGGTAGCTTCCGAGTCCCTATTGATAATTCACAACCTCTAGTTTATTTCTCCGTTAAAAGCAAATAAAACCTAAGAAATAACCTAATGTTTGCAACCATTAGATTTCAGTTAAAAGAACAGAATTTCAAGACGTCCTACTACTCTTTCAATCCGTTAAATACCTAGTAACCTATCAAACCCTAGTCCATGGATCCCATAACGCCGATTAATGGAATTAGCTTTTCATGATTTGATGAACGAAAGAACAAGTTGAATTCATGATAATATGGGTAAACTTATGAATGTATGAAAAGCAACAAGTCATTCCTTCAATTGAATCACGAAAAAAAAAATCCACAAATAGTTGATAAGTATTGAAATAAAACAAGAACTAATTGGTGAAAACGATGAACCAATATGTGTGTCTCCAAAGTTCACCAAAAAGATTTAAAAGATTCTGAATAAAACCCTAAAAACTCCTATTTATACTTAACCCTAATTATGGAAATAAAGGAACAAATCAAATTAAATCCCGGATTAGGTGACGCCGTCGCTGACGCCACGTCAAGGATCTGACGTCTTATCACAGATGGCGTCAGAATTGCTCCAGTTGTCTTCAAAATTTATCTTAGGCTGATGATGTGGCTGACGCCGTGTCACTGATCTGACGGTGTATCACCAACATCGTCAGATGTCTTGTTCAAGATCAATTCTTTAGTTTAGGCTGACGCCCTTCGTAAAGCCTTATCAGCTCTTTGACACCATGTCACTACTATCGTCAGAACTTTCTTTCAGACTTCAACTCTCTGGTTAAGGCTGATGCTACCTCTGATAGCCTATCACAAGGCTGACGACGTACCAGTGATATCGTCAGCCATGATTCTTTCTCCTTTTTGCTCAGTTTTTAACTCTTTTGCTCCAATGTTGTTTATTTTCCATCTTTTTACCTTTTTATTGCAAATTCACTAGAAAACACATCAAAACAACAAAAGTTGTTGAAGATTTCGTAATTATTTTAAGTCAAAAAGGCATTAAACGTGTTAGCTTTTGCTCACATATCAACACCCTCAACTTAAAACAATTATTTGTCCTCAAGCAACAAAACAACTAAGAGAGTATACAATACATTCAGCAATCAACAACTATTTTAGCTCAAAACTCAGTTACCATCTCATAGGTTAACTACTTTAAAACTAACTATATAGATTATGTGAAAAGTAACAGTACAACACAAAGGATTCTGGCTATGGCATTAGCTAACCAACATCAATCATGCATGTATCAATATGTCACTACCCCAAAATAAGTAAGTAACCTATGAAAATACTAGTGTGCCCTCACAATAAGGAAATTCCCTTTTCTCTCTCATGGAAATTCAAAATATAAACACGGGGATAATCACAAAAACATTCACTCTCAGAATGAAGTTCAACCAACGTATTCCAAATCCATATGCTTGCCCCTATCGTCATTACCAAAGCGTCCAGACTGGTAAGCTAGGATCACTATAGGTCTTTCTTTGGTATGTAATGTAGGCTAGGGGCTGGTATGATATTACATGGCATTTAGAGTGACTACCCTCCTTGGAACTACCATACTTATGGGGTCTGGCATTTAGAGTGACTACCCTCCTTGGAACTACCATACTTATGGGGTCTACTTGTTAAGCTCTTTTTTTTTTCATACATTTAGAATGGGTGTGGTCTTTCTTTGTATTCAAACAAATTTCTTTCCTTGCTCTTTTTTTACCAACACCCAACTATCTATTTCTTTTTCACTTATTCTTTTTCTTTTACTCAACCCTCCTTCATTCCCACTTTACATCACGCACCCCTATGATAGCCACCCTCAACTTAGGCTGGTTGCCTAAGTTAAGGTTCACAGTGTCCAAGGAGGACCAAGGCCAAAACAGGTTCATTATGATCTAAAAAGGAAGGTGATAGGTATTATAGAAAGAAATTGGTCAATTTAGGCTCAAACAGGGATCAAGGGATATCATGCATTACAGGAAGGTCATTTAGGATAACAGTGACTGAAATTCAAAAACGGCCTATGATCCTTTCTTAACCCCTATCTTTCAACTATGGTAAGACGAACTGGGTAAGTTCTAGATTCGGCAATACAAAGGATAACACACACATGACGCACAAGCAATATCACTGGCTACTACCTGTCTGGTTTATGCAATTGTTCAACAGTGATGATTAAGCAACTAAACTAATGCCATAACGAGATGCACAGTAGTCACACTAAGATGCAATTCATACATTCATGCAAACAATCAGAGAGGTGTTCAAAATCATAAAATCAATTAACTGCCTACAGAACTTCCACTACTTCTAGTTATTTATAGAATATGCTATAACAACATTCTACCCTACACCCTCAACTTAACATTAAAATAAAATGAGACTAAGGGCTAGGGTATACTTGGAGTCAATCAAGTCTCAAATCATGGGTCCTTGACCCTGCAGCAGTGTTATCCTCATCAGGAGTTTCTCTCTGCTTTGGTGCAGCTGCTCTTCTAGATGAGGATCCTATAGCCCTCACTCTTAGTTCTTCTTTCCATTTCTAGTTATCCTCTAGGGACACTTGCGTTGCCTTTTTCAGATTCATTTTCTCCTATTCTGCTAGCTCATCATCTGCCTGTAGTGTCTTCTCTGCCTTTTTCTTCTTCTTTGCCTTTTTCTTAGATTTGTTCTCATTCTCATCATCTTTTTGTCTCTTTCTCTTACCTTTTTTAGCCTCTTTGTTTTTCTTCTTTTTCTTTTTCACTGGCTCCGTAGTGAGATCAAGGATTGAGGGTTCATTCTCAGATTCTTCAGCTGCCTATCCTGTAGGCATCATAAACTGGTGTTTCTGGAACACCACCATATCAGCCTTTACCTTATCTAGGGCCACTCTGAATTCCGTAAGATTTGCTCCAGTCAACTTCTGTGCCCTTGCATCAAAATGGTTCTCCAGATCCGCAACCCGTGCAAGCAAAGTAGCAAAGGGCTCAAGAGCAGCCTTAATTCTCTTATTTACAGTAGCAGCAAACTGCTCAGCAAAGGAACATAGCTGTGTCTCACACCATCTGGCCTGTTTGGCCATTTTTCTGATATCAATAGGCTGGGATGCAGTTTTTGCTGGTGCTATAGGAACTGATGGACCTGGATTATCCTTAGGAACTAAGCCTGTCTATGCAGCCTCAGAAGCTTGCGCCTCTACTTCAGGTACTGAACTAGGGCCTGCAACTGATGGGTTCAACTCAACCCTCACCCCTCTGTCAAGTGTCAGCCTTGGATAATTTTCATCATAGCTGATAGGGTTGTGGGTCTTGGTGGCATATAATGTATCATCAATTCCAGCAATATGTGGTACCCCTACCTCTATACATAGCCTGGTAATCAGACAAGGGAATGGGTAAGAGGTGTAAGACCTTGTTACCCGAATCTTGATCTCTTCAGCAATGATCTCTCCAAAATTTAGTTTAAGGTTGGCCACAAGACATGAGACCAATATCGCTCGATTATCACCCAAAATATTATCTCTGTCGGTCGGCATCAAATGGGTGCACACAATACCCCACCAGAACTTTGCCTCTTGAGTTAAAGAATCCTTGTAAATACGCTCACTAGGTCGGGTCAGCCATAAAGGATATCGCTAAACTGTAAGTGTAGCTAACCAAGGACGCTGGTCATCCTTACTCTTCAGATGATGGTAGAATGCAAGATTTGTGACCCGAGAAATGAATTTGGGTCCATGTAGAAATCTGTTGATAGTCGTGTCAGAAATATCTACATTTTTCTTCAAGCTCAATTCTCTGGTTTAGGCTGATGCCCTTCATGAAGCCTTATCAGTTCTTTGACGCTATCTCACCACTGTCGTCAGAACTTTCTCTTAGACTTCAACTCTCTGTTTAAGGCTGACGCTGCCTCTGATAGCCTATCACAAGGCTGACGACGTATCAGTGATGTCGTCAGCCATGATTCTTTTTTTTTTTGCTCAGTTTTCAACTCTTTTGCTCCAATGTTGTTTATTTTCCATCTTTTTACCTTTTTCTGCAAATTCACTAGAAAACACATCAAAACAACAAAAGTTACTAAAGATTTCGCAATTATTTTGAGCCAAAAAACATTAAATGTGTTAGCTTTTGCTCACACATCAGTAATCTTCTCCCATTTCTACTCGGGAATGGGCAACCTCTGAATCAAACCACCAGGTCACTGATGCTCGACCTTGACCTACTGACAACATAGGCAACGAGCTACAAAGTCTGCTATATCTCTCTTTATACCACTCTACCAATATTTTTGCATTTAATCTCTTTACATCTTAGCTTTACCCAGGTAATAGTACCTAGAGCTATGAGCCTCATACGAAATCAACTGAATCAAGTCATCAATTCTCGAAACACAAATGCGGCCATCAAATCTTAAAATGCCCTTAGAATCTATGATAGCTCTCTTGGCCTCACCGTTCAACACCTTATCACGGATGATGCAAAGCCTCCTATCCTTAAACTGGTGATCTCGAATATGCTCAAATAGTGAGGACCTCACCTCAACACTAGCAAGAATCCTCCTAGGGTCTAAAATATCATGCCATACCATCAAGTTGTCTAAGGAATAAATGTCCCATGCTAATGTCCTCTGAGAAACTGAAATACAAGCCAAGCTACCTATACTCACTACCTTCCGGATCAAGGCATCTACTACCATATTTGCCTTTCCTGGATGATACAAGATAGAGATATCATAATCCTTAAGTAACTCCATCCATCTGCGCTGCCTACCATTAAGCTCTCTTAGAGTTATATGATGCTGAAGATTATGATGATCTGTGAAAATCTCACAATACATAACAAAAGATAATGTCTCCAAATATTAAACATGAAAACTACCAATGCCAACTCCAAACCATGAGTGGGGTAGTAGCACTCATGCACCTTCAGCTGCCTTGATGCATATGAAATAACATGACCCTATTGCATCAATACATAACCCAAACTAACACTAGAAATATCACAATATACGATGAATCCTTACCCTCAACAAGAAGAGATAAAATAAGAGCTGAAGTGAAAAATTACTTGATCTTTCCAAAGATCGACTCACACTCCTCAAACCATTGAAAAGAACATTCTTCTGAGTTAATTGGTCATAGGCACTGCAATAGTAGAAAAACTCTCGACGAACTATCTATAGTGGCTGGTTAAACCAATAAAGCTATGAAGCTTAGTTAGAGATGTAGTCTTGGCCCAATGAACTCGATCTTCATTGGGTTTACTATAGTCCCATCCTTGGACACTACATGCCCAAGTAATGTCACTGACTCCAGCCTAAACTTGCACTTATTGAACTTGACAAAAAACATATGATCTATCAAAGTCTAGAGCATAATCCTCAAATGATGCATATGATCCTCTCTACTCTTCAAATACACAAGGATGTCATCGATGATCACAATCATAAAAAAATCCAAATAAGGCCTGAACAAATAATTCATCAAATCCATAAATGTGGTTGAGGCATTAGTCAATCCAAAAGACATTACTGGAAACTCATAATGACCATAATGGGTCCTAAGGCTATCTTCAGGATATCTCTGGCCCAAATCCTCAACTGATGGTAATCGAAACTAAAATTAATCTTAGAGAGAACCGCTGCTCCCTGAAGCTGGTCAAACAAATCATCAATGCGAGGCATAAGATAACAATTCTTCATCGTCACCTTATTAAGATACCTATAATCAATATGCATAATAATGGAACCATCTTTCTTCTTTACAAACAACACTGGAGCTCCCTAAGGAGACTCACTTGGTCTAATAAAACTCTTACCAAAAAGATCCTAAAATTGAGAATTTATCTCCTTAATCTCGGAAAGATCTATATGGTAAGGTGCCCTAGAAATAAGTCGCATGCCCAACTCAAGTTCAACAACAAACTCAATACTATGCTCGGGAAGAAGGCCAGGTAAATTGATAGGGAAAACACCAGGAAACTCACAAACTACAAGAACAGAGTCAAGCCACGGAATCTCCACACTAACATCATAAATATAAGCTATATAAGACACACAACTCCTCAAAATAAGCCTCCTAGAACAAATATAAAAACTAGTCCCTGGTAGCTCACGGCTAACAACTTCTTACCATACAATCAGTTGTATGTTACGCATGGCTAAGGTAATGGTCTTAGCAAAATAATCCAGGATGACATGATAGTGGGATAAATAGTCCATGCCTAGTATCATGTCAAAATTCACCATGTCTAAGATAATAAGATCAACTATTAAAGAATCATCCACGGACTCTCGAACAGACACAACACATGATCTGAAAACCCGATCCACTATTAAAGAATCACCCACGGGAGTAGATACACGTAATAACATAGATAATGAATCCCAGATAACTGTAATCATAAAGAATAATAAGAAGACAGATAAGAATAAGTGGATCTCAGATTAAATAGAGCAAAAGCTGATTGACGACACACCAAAATCATGCCTATGATAATAACATCCAAAGGCTCAGCCTCAGGTCTAGCAGGTACTACATACAAATAACCACGCCCACCACCTGTCTGGGATCCTGACTGATCTTATATCCTACCTGTATAAGAACCTCTATGAGAACCTTGGGGACTACCCCTATGACCATGCATACCACCTCTAGATGGGGGATGAACTGCCCTGATTGGAGGAACACTCTAAGCTGAAGGAATAATTGGTCCATGATTGGGACTCTCTCGAGAAAGAAATAAAAGCTCTACAACCATAATATTCCCAGGTGCTGGACTAAACCAAGAAGATTCGGCTAACCCAGAATAACCATCACAACTAGTATAGCCAGAAGATGAACCCCTAAAATACTGATGACGATCCTGGTTAGGATGATCACTAGTGCTAGAATGTCCTCCATCAGTAATATAAAGCATAGCCTGAACGGGTCTACTAAATTGACCCTGATACTGATACGACTGATATAGAGGGTACCTACCTTGAGAATCACTGCCTCTGAACTATGAGCTACTATGGCTCCCACTGAACCTACCCTGATATTGAGGTCTCCTATTGCTTCCTTCTTGGTCCTCACAGCATATCTCTTTCATAAGCTAAACATAATTAGAAACCTCAGTAAAAGACCTACCCGCATCAACCAAACTCTGTGTAGACATGCAAAGAGAAAGTCTCAATCCTCGAAAAAAGAAATAAACTCTCTCATACTCAGTAGTTAAAATAGAAGTAGCATGACTAGCCAACTCATAAAAATTGAGCCTCATACTCTACAACAGCCATGGAGCCTTGATCCAACCTTAAGAACTGATCTCTCAAATGATCCTTAAGACTACAAGGCATGTACTTCTCTAGGAAGATCTCAGAGAATTGATTCCATGATAAACAGAAAGATCTATATGGCCTGGAATCAAGATGACCTCTCCACTAATGTTGAGCTATCAAGTCCAACTAAAAAGTAGTGTAATTCATACCATGAGTCTCAACTAGGCCCAAATTAAGGAGCCTATCATCAAAAGCAATAAAGAACTCATATAAATCCTTGCACGGTGCACCAGAAAACCTAGGTAGAGCCAATCTCTAGAATCTACCAACATCTTTTGCTTCCCAGCAGACCAGGTTAAGCGACTACTGGCATTGAAATGACCTTAAATCTAAGAGCCGCAGCTACAGGCTGTCCTCCTTACCTCAGTACCACTCTAATTTATAGACTGTGCACCATTAGAGGGTGAACTACCAACTAATCCTAAAACCTGAACCAAAGTATCTCTGAGCACTAAAGAAAAAATAAATCTCGACATAACCTGGGTTGGTCCCTGGCTCACTATTGGCTCGAGTGGAACAATCTTTGGCTTGAGAACAGGAATAGGGTCTGGCAAAGGCCACCTATCCTGGACCCTAGCTGGGGACACATTCCTGGGCTATCCATAACCTCTAGGTTATCACGAATAACGATAAGATCTCTAGGATTGGTCTTGGGACCCTCGTCTCGTAAAGAGGTAGCATGCGACCTAGCCATTTGCGAAAGAATGAAACTAAAGGAATGTTTTAGAAACTAACTCAGACTCGTACCATGAAGTGAGTGAAATAAGTGAAGAACTCCTAAGAATTTCTTATAGCCTCTCCAAGATAAGAAACAAATATCATTGTTCTGGTCTGCTGGACTCTACTAGACAATTTATCTTGTACCAATAATACTAATGAAACCTAGGCTCTTATACCAATTTATCATGACCCAACTTATGAGTTATAATGGCAACTACTTGTAATTATCCTTTAGTTTATTCTCCTAATTTCTGCTTATTTTCAATGTTAGAGCTCTTCTATAGTTGCTCTAAGTCATTTATGAATTATTGGAACTGACAGTTTAGTTACCGAGCAGTTCATTTGAGTTTTAGAGCTAATTTCCTATTTTGAAGTCTTTGTTGGTGCCAAATGGCCATCGAGTGAAAAATTCAGTTAAACAACCACAAATGCAAATGTAAATATTCCAATAGCTCTAGAATACTGATTTTAGGCTAGGTGGACCATTAGTATGGGTCTCGAGGCACCCAGGATTATTTCAACCTATTGGCTAGAAAGTTAAGAAAATGAAAATTGGGTGTGGGAACCATATTTCGTCAAAACAACCTCGAATGGAAATTTTAACTACGCCATTAAATTTGAAACATCAAATTTGGTATGGTTACATAGTTCGTTTACATGTACAGGATTCTGGATGAATTCCAAGGCCTTGGCAGATACTTGAAAATTTTCCAAGTCTCACTTGTAATTTGGTGCACCTGCGATTATGGACCACGGATTATGATCGCGGTCTGGCTGCCTTGATGCCAGACCGTGATCGCAATACTTTAAATTGCAAATGTGATTTCTTGGGCAGGCCAATAGAACTGCAATCACAGTGGGGTAATGTTACGATCGCGACATCCTTGTTTGGTGCCTTACATCGCAATCATGAAGGTTAGGTTGTGGTAGCGAGACCCGAGCACATAGTAAGGGTATAAATACCCCATTTTAGCTTATTTTTCTCATTCATCACCTATTCTCTTAAGACTAAAACCCTAAAAAGGGAGATAGCTTAGAATTAAGGCTTGTGGCTAATTTGGGATCTTGGCTAATATCTATTTTCGTGATTCTGCTTTGATTTGTGGTAAGATTTTATCCTTTTCATGGAAAAATTCCTTATTTCTTGTTCAAAAAATCCCAAAACCTTGAAGGCTTTATTTTAGCCCCAAATTATCTTAGATTTAACCCATTTTAGAGGCTAATGACTCCTTGAGCATATGGGAACGTTTGATTGGTTCTGAAAAATATGATTTTCTATAAATAGGACCCACATGGGATTTTGGAAGATTTTTGGACCTGAAGCACAATGGTGAAATATGGGTATTATTATTCTCGTATTGATGTGTAGAATATAATTTTGATAGATTGGCATCTTGTGGAAGCTTCTCAGAAGGAAAAATAGTGATTTAGCGGATCTTTGAGCTTTCTTTAGCATCGAGGTAGGCTAGGTTTTACCCCTTGTTAGATTGAGCTAATTCATAGTATGTTTATGATATTATGTTAGATTTAGGATGGGTTTTAGGTGTTGTATGATGAATTGTAATGCTTGGGTTAGTTTGATTGTTTAGGCTATTCGAAAACCATAATTTAGGTATAATTGACCTGGTTGCTTATATTTTAGGTGAATTACCTATCATAGGGATAATTGAGGCTTGATTAACATCTAAAAGTGGATTTAGATACCTTAAGCCTAGTTCGGATAGAATTTACCTAAAATGTAACTTCAAGGATTATAAGTGGACCTTTGACCCACCTTACGCTAAGACGCATGTTAGCTTGTGTAGTCCGTTATACACTTGTTAGACTCTTGGAAATACTTATGAGGTAATATTGAGAAACCTTTACACTTGATAGATATGATGGTTAATGCGAGGGTTGATGCCTTTTAATTATATTATTACTTATGTTATTGATGATACCATTGATTGTGTCGATATATTTATAATTACCGGTTCGAGTTCGAAAGTTGCATATGATACTGATGATATATCTACTGGTTCAATTCTGGATATTGATTATAGATTTATCAGTTCAAGTCTGACTATTGATTATATTTACCGATTTAAGTCCATCTATTGATTATATATATATACTTGTTTAAGTCTGGATATGCATATTATGCTAAGATGATAAACTTATTACTTGTTTGAGTCGAGATATGCCTATTATGCTATGATAATATACTTATTATGATATGATGACATTGGGGTACGAGATTAATAATCTAGGTAAATCAAAAATTAGGAAATGGCTATAATGTGGTATGATACAAATGGATTCTATTGAAATGATGATTAGTTGATTAGTGTTGATTAATTGACAAATAAAGAATATGGATAAGCAATAGCTAATAGTATGGCATTAATTGGATGAATTCCAATTGTATTACGATAGTTGATAAATGATGGTGGTGGGTTATTCTGTCTTGTTTGTACCTTCCAGTCTTATGGGAGTTTATGATGGATTATTAACTTTTTCCACACTAATTGGCGTATGGAGCCAATTTTATAGTTATGATTGCGTGTATTGATTCTTTATGTGATGATATGCTATTATTTTAATTTATTTACCTATTTATGCATAATGATTTTATCGTTGATTTAGGTTCAGTCATGACCCAAAGTAGGGACCAGTCGTGACGGGTATCTCAAGCCCACCGAGGGCCATAGACCACCCCCTTTTGCCTAGCCATCTGAACACAATAAGGATAAATAGTGGAAACAACCAAACAGTAATATAGAAGATAGATAAACTAAGATAAAGTTTCTATAAATAAAAAATTGTTAACCACTCATACTTGTCTAGAAAAGCCTCTAACAATCGAATATTAGCCCAAGTCAGGGCATTCCCCCGACTATAGACAAAAAGGAATCCAAAAGAGATAGTCTAAGACATAAATTAAAGTGAGACAATGAAATAACAGGCCTTCCAGAGAATGAAAGCTCACCACTTTAATGTTAACCAATGGACGGACCAGAATCACCTAACTCTGTAAAAGGTAGCTGAAATATTCCTAGAACCCTACATCATGAAAGAATGTAGCATCTAGAGATGGTTAGCCGAGTGATTGCTAGCATAAAACTCAGGGTAAGGGATAAAATAATGCCATTTCAAAATCAATCAAAACCAGTCTCAGTGTACATGTTCACACACATGCATATTGTACATGTTCACACACATGCATATACATAAATATATGTATGTATATATATATATTTAAGATGCTAGGATTGGTAACAAAGCTTAAGCATGGGATTTAAGACCATTTTCCTGGATTGTATAGCTTCAACCATCATAAAGGCACCCACGAGATATATGGGTCTGGCTACCATCACCGAAAGACACCCAGTATGTGTTAGCAGTACGAACTGGAGGTATCATTGAAGGTCGGGGAATCCATGACCCTAAGCCATCCTAGGATACAAATATATGTAAAGTGTGACATATGCACACGGTCATTAAGACCACCCCCACACCGACAAATGTGGGTTTCAAGTATTATTCCCTTGGGACCTCCACCTTTATAACAAGCTAAAAAATCCCCTTTAAGCCCAATTAAAACCTTACAAGAAAACCCATTCATTTAACCAAGGAATCATCTATTAAGCATTACCAATGGTATTTTCATATTAATTAAAATCTTGCAAGTCAAATTCATTACGCCATTCCAATTATCTATCAACTTGGGGGAATCCATGACCCCTAAGCTTTAGTTTAAAATCAATTATGCCCACTAGGGACTTTCAAATCCATTTATATTCCATTAACCTTTTATGTAATACAATAGTTTAGAAGAAGTAGGAAAAGCCATATGATTATTCATATCACAAAATAAATTATGCAAATGAGTTTAGGTTATTAACAAATCTAATACCTAAAATCCATTTATTTAGGGAAATCCAAGACCCACATATTTTATCAAATCAATTTGGGGAATCCATGACCCCCATCCCATCACCATGTTTCAAAATCCATCAATAAAGTATAAACAAATGCATGTAAACTATAGAAATATCATTTAAATAATAACCATCCAAAACCCTCAACCCAAATTTTAAAATTCAACAATTAAATCATATGGACAATAATTAAATACATGCTTTTATGTAAAATTAATTTAGGGAAGAGATACATGCCTCAATTAAAGAGAAAACCTTGAGAAAGATAAGAATATTTGAACCTACAAGCATTGGGATTGAGAAATACTTCTTGATGTTCTTTGGAGGAAGAGGATGATGAGTTTTTTTAAGAGCCTTCTAATAGTTTTGGATGTCCTAAGGGTTTTAGAATGGATTTTGGGAGTTATAGGGTGGGAAAGGACCATTTTAACCTTGATTTAACATGGGAAAACATGTTTTAATATTTGGGAAGGAATGGTCGCACCATGACCCCAAACATGCAATACTAGCTTTGCCTTCTGATCCCAAACACATTGCCTTGCGATCCCAAATGTGCACCCTGAATAATGCCTCAGTAAAATACCTATGATATTTGACTCCGAACCCGAATTGATAAATGGTTGATGGAATTATAAAGAGGACACAAAGAGATTTAATTTGATATATAATGGCCTACATAACTTGTAATGTTCTAATAATAATAGTCATTTAAAGTTGACCCAAGTAGAATCATAAACTAAAACTCAATAGTTGGAAAGTTCTCAACTTAACTTTGAGATAAGAGATTTTTTAGATTTCAATCAATATCCAAAGATGTTACCACACTAGGTAACTGATCACCCCTTATATTTATATAGAAATCTTTGGGTTTGGGTCTATACGCATATTAAGGATAGGTTTGAATTCTAGCTAAAAAATGTGGGGGTATTACAGTTCGTCCTTATCTTGACTTAGTTATGTTATCTTGCATTTTATCATATTTATATCATGATTTATCTCAATCAGCCGATGATGCCTACTGAGTACCCATTATTTTGGTACTCATACTACATTTCTATACTTTTTGTGTAGATTCGAGTACTAGTTATTGCCGTTAATTAATGTTTGGGCTTTGTTGATTCTCCAAAGATAGGGTGAGCTCTTGGAGTTAGAGTCACCCATTTCCTTCTATCTTTCATGTCTAGTCTTTAGTTTTAAGACATGATTATGTTGACTATTTAAAACTTGGATTGTATTATTACTAGATTCTCTTGTACTAGCTTTACCAGGTCATGGGATGGATTTTTGTACTATTTATTTACCTTTATTTATTTATATTGCCTTTTTAAAATATAAGATATGTTCTTGGTTTCTGCCTTGTTGGGCATTTTCCACCAGGTTAACCCATTGTGTTTAGCTCTAGAATGCGATTTGGGTTACTACTAGCGGGATTAAATAGGTGCTATCGTGGCTTATAAATTAGGTCATGACAAATTAGTATCAAAGCCTAGGTTTCACTGATGTTGTTTGTACAAGAGCAAGTTTCTATTAGAGTTCTGTGAATCAGAATGATGACGTTCTTTTCTTATGTTTGAGAAACTATTAGATATTCTTAGGAGTTCTTCACTTCTTTCACTCATTTTAGGCTAAGATTTCGAGTTGTTTTGTACAATATTCTTCTTACTTCACTCATTTATAAATGATTAGGACATGTACTACTGCTATACATGATGAGGGTACCAAGATCGAGCCAAGGGATCCTACTCCTATTTGTGGATGACCCACGTGGATAGCCTAGAGATATGGCCCTAACTAAGGGCCAGGATAGGGGGCCTTCACCAAACCCTATTCCTACTCCCAAGCCAAAGATTCTTCCGCCTCAGCTTATGGTGGGTTAGGGACTAGCCCAAGGTCTACTAGGTTTTATTTCTTCTTCAGTGCTCAGAAGTGCTTTGGTTTAGCTTTTAGGGATAGTTAGAGGTTTACCATCTGATAGTGTATATTCTACAGATCAAAGTGGTACTAATGCAGGGCCACATCCTGTAGTTGTGGCTCCCAGAGTTGAGCTCCTTCTACACTGATAATTGCTCAGTTGATAGCTTCTTAGCCTGTGGTTTCCCAACCTTCTATGTCTGTTAAGGAGCAGAAGATGTTGGGTAGATTCATAAGATTGGCTTTGCCTAGGTTTTCTGGTATTTCGGGCGAGGATGCATATAAGTTTCTGGTTGCTTGTTAAGATAGGTTCTATAATTTAGGCCTTATTAAGACTCATAATGTGGATTACACCATATTTTAGTTGGATTTGACTGCTCAATATTGGTGGAGAGGTTATATGGACTCTAGACCAACTGGATCTTCTTCTTTGACATGGACTCAATTCTCTGAGATGTTCTTAGAGAATTACATGCCCCGTAGCCTTAGGGATCATCTAAGAGACCAGTTCTCTTGATTGGAGCATGTCTCCATGATAGTTGCCAAGTATGAGGCTCATTTCTATATACTTTTTAGGCATGCTACCTTTATTTTTGACATTGAGTTAAGACTTCCCTTATGCATGTCCACTCAGAGTTTGGTTGTTGTGAGTAGGTCTTTTGTTAAGGTTTCAGATCATGCTTAGGTGATGGAGGAGATATCGTGAGGCATAAAGGGTAATGATAATAGGCCTAGATATCAGGGTAGTTTCAGTGAAAGTCGTAGTATTTCTTGATTCAGAGGTAGTAGTTCTTATGGTGGGTATTCTTTGTATCCATCCTACCAACCTCAGAGTCAACCCAATCGATTAATTTAGGTATTTCTTTAAATTACTGATGGAGATTAGTCTAGTGCTAGTGATCACCCTGGTTAGGTTGGTGGTCAGTCTTCGAGGGTTTTGTTTTGTAGTGGTCACTCTAGGTCGTCCGGATCTATTGGTTCTGGTTCAGTTCAAGGAGCATGTTACAATTATGGATCTTTTGATCATTACTGTTATGAATTTCCTATTTGTGAGGCAATTGGTGCTTCAGCTCAGAGTGTTCTCCTTATTAAAATAGTTTATCTCTCAACTGAAGATAGTTTTTAGGGTCGTAGGGGTGGTTTCCAAGGTATTTAAGGAGATTTTTAGGTAGGTAGGATAGAATGTTGATTAGGAGCCTAGCCAGGTGGTGGGTTTAGGTAGTTATATAAAGTACCTTCTAGACTCGAGGCTGAGTCTTTAGATATTGTTATAATAGATATGATTTTAGTATGCCATCAGTTAACCCTTATTTTATTTTTTTGGGATCCACTTATTCTTATGTATCTGCTTATTATGCTCTATGGTTAGAGTTATCCTGGGATTTATTATCTATGCCATTATTTGTCTCTACTCTCGTGGGTGATTTTTTTTGTAGTGGATCGAGTGTTTAGATCTTGTGTTATGATTGTTAGAGATATTGATACTCATGTTGATCTTATTGTTCTGGATATGGTGGATTTTGATATAATTCTGGGCATGAACTGGTTATCCCACTATCATGTGGTCATGGATTGTTCTGCCAAGATGATAACCTTAGATATGTCGGTATACCCCCAGTTATATGATAGGGAGTGGTTAGACATGAGTCGACAGGGATTATTTCTTGTAATCGTGCTAAGAGGCTAATTTTGAGAGGTTACGAGTCTTATCTCACTTATATTTATAATACTAGTGTGGAGAGTCTATTGCTTGACTATTTTCTAGTAGTTTGTGAGTTTTCTAATGTATTCCTTACCGACCTGCCTGATATTCCCCCTGTCCATGAGATTGATTTTGCTATTGATCTCGAGCCTGGTACCCGACCCTATCTATGGCACCTTACTATATGGCTCCTGTCAAGTATACGGAGCTAAATTCTCAACTTTAGGATCTTCCTAGTAAGGGTTTTATTAGACCAAGTGTGTCTCGTTGGGGAGCTCTGGTGTTGTTTGTAAAGAAACAAGACAGCTCCATGCACATGTGTATTGACATAGTCGACTTAATAAGGTGACAGTGAAGAACTTTTATCTTATGCATTGCATTGATGATTTGTTTGACTAGCTTCAGGGTGTACTGTGTTTTATTAGATTGATTTTAGATCTGGTTACCATTAGTTGAGGATTCGGGCTGAGGATATCTCAAAGACTACCTTTAGGACTCGTTATGGTCATTATGAGTTCCTTTTAATGTCTTTTGGGTTGACTAATGCCCCAGCTACATTTATATATTTTATGAATTGAGTGTTCAGACCTTACTTGGATTACGCCATGATTGTGTTCATCGACGACATACTTTTGTATTCAAGGAGTAGAGAGGAGCACAGCCAATATTTGAGGATTGTACTTTAGACTTTGAGAGATCATGTACTTGTTGCCAAGTTTTCTAAGTATGCGTTTTGAAATGATTCAGTGACATTTCTTGGACATGTGGTATCTAAGGATGGGATTATGGTAGACCAAGCTAAGATGAGGCAATTTGTGATTGGGCAAGGCCTACATCTTCGACTGAGGCTCGTAACTTCATTGGTTTAGCCAGTTACTATAGATGATTCATCAAGGGTTTTGCTACTGTTTCAGTCCCTATGACCAGATTTACTTGGAAGAAGGTTCCTTTCCAATGGTCCAAGGAGTGTGACTTGAGCTTTGGGAAGCTCACACATTTTCTTAATTAGCTCTAGTTTTAGCTCTTCTTGTTGAGGGTGAGGGATTCACCGTGTTTGTGATGCTTTTCGTGTTGGTCTAGGTTGCATTTTGATGCAACAAGGCCGTGTTATTATTTATGCTTTAAGACATACCCCACTCATAATTTGGAGTTGGTGGGGGCAGTTTCTATGCTTAAGATTTGGAGGCATTATCACTATGGTGTGCATTATAAGATTTTCACCAATCATCACAGTCTTCCATCTTATGACCTAGAGAGAGCTAAATGCTAGAGAATGTAGATGGATGGAGTTGGTTAAAGATTATGATATTTCTATCTTGCATCATCAGGGAAAGCTAATGTGGTATCTTATGCCTTGAGTCAGAAGGTAGTGAGTATGGGTAGCCTGGCTTGTATTTCAGTTTCTCAGAGGCCTTTGGCGCGGGACATTTAGTCCTTTGCCAATTTTATGAATCATCTTGGTATTTCATATCGTAGGAGAATTCTCGCTAGTGTTAAGGGGAGGTCTTCGTTATTTGAGCAGCTTTAGGATCATTAGTTTGAGGATAGTAAGCTTTATTTCCTTCATTATCAGGTGTTGAGTGGTGAGTCTGAGAGGGATATCATAGATTCTAAGGGTGTTTTATAATTTGATGGTCGTATTTATATTTTGAGGATTGATGACTTAATTCAGTTGATTCTGCATGAGGACAACATCTTTATATATTCTATTCATCCGGGCACAACTAAGATGTATAGAAATTTGTGACAACATTATTGGTAGAGTGGCATGAAAGAGTGATATGGCGTATTTGTCCAGCAGGTAAAGGCCAAGCATCAGGGACCTGGTGGATTGATTTAGAGATTACCCATTCCCGAGTAGAAGTAGGAGCGGATTACCATGGACTTTGGTAGTGGCTTACCCCATACTTCTTATAGTTTTTATGGTATTTGGGTCATCATAAATTGGTTGACTCACATTTCATTCCTATTCAGATGTTCTTCAGTGCTAAGAGGTTACGTATAGTTTTCATAGCCAAATAAATATTTTGAAATAAAGTGAAACGTATTCCGGAATATTGTGAATAATGTTTAAGGTCAAATGCCTACTAAATAAGGGAACTAAATTTTAACTAAAATTAAGATTGAGTAATTAATGAGTGTTGATGTCATTGTTATTGTTATCAGTAAATAAAAGGGTAAAGATCAATTATATTTATTAATTGTGCTTTTGAAATTAAATTATGCCTTTTTTAAAGGGGATCTTTCAAAAATAGCAGCACTTTGCTCTATGTTTGTGATATAGTCCATTTGCATGGTTTGCCTATATCTATTATTTTAAACCGAGGTTATGTGTTCACTTTTAGGTTTTGGAGAGCCTTTTAGAAAGAGTTGGGTATTCAGGTGGGTCTGAGTACAACCTTTCATCGTTAGACTGATGGCCAGTCCAAGTGGACTATTCAGGTGCTTGAGGATATGCTCCGAGCGTGTGTTATGGATTTTCGAGGCCATTAGGAGTAACACTTATCCTTGGTAGAGTTTTCTTATACCAACAGTTATCAGTCGAGTATTGAGATGGTGCCTTTTGAGTCTTTGTATGGTAGGATATGTCGTTCTTCGATTAGGTAGTTTAGGACTTTCGAGATTTGAGCCCGGTGGTACTGATTTGCTTCAGGAGTTATTAGATTGAGTCAGGGTGGTTCAAAACAGGTTGAGAGCAGCTCAGAGTAGGAAGAAGGCCTATGCAGACTATAGGTTTCGTGCCTTGAGATTTGGAGTTGGAAATCGAGTATTCCTCCATGTATCATGCTTGAAGGGTGTGATGAGGTTTGGGAGGAAGGGTAAGCTCAACCCTAGATATATTGGACCTTTCGAGATTCTTTGCACGGTTGGTGAGGTGGCTTATAAGTTAGCTTTACCTTTAAATTTTGCTACTTTTTGTTTGACTCTCCATGTTTCTATGTTGAGGCGATACAATCCTTATCTATATTATATGCTTAGATGGGACTCAGTCCAGTTGGATGAGTGGTTGACCTTTATGGAGGAGTTGGTGCTTATTTTGGCTAGTGATGTTAGGCGGTTATGCACTAGGGAGATTCCTATGGTTAAGTTTTAGTGAAGGCACTGCCTATTAGAGGAGGCCACTTGGGAGATTGAGATCGAGATGCAGACGCAATATCCTCACCTTTTTGAGACTCAGGTATATCCTAATCCTTAACTTTTATAGCTGAAAGTTCCTTTAGTAGTGGATATTGTAATGACCCTTCAGTTCATTTTCCATAATTCTGCTTATTTTGCCGTTAGAGCTTTTTTATAGCTACCCCAAGTCATTTATGACTTGCTGGAATTGACAGTTTGGTTACCAAGCAATTTGGTTGGGTTTTAGAGCCAATTCCCTATTTTGAAGTCCTTATTGGTTTCAATGGCCACTGGATAAAAACTTCAGTTAAACAACCTCGAATACAAATTTTGACTCTTCTAGCAGCTCTGGAATATCAATTTTAGGCTAGGTGAACCTTTGGTTTGGGTCCTGAGGCACCCAGGCTCATTTTACCGATTGTCGAAAAGTTAAGAAAATGGAAATTGGGTGTGGGACCATATTTCGTTGAAACCACCTCAGATGGAAATTTTGACTGCGCCATTGAGTTTAAAATGTCAAATTTGGTATGGTTTCATAGTTATTTACGTATACGGGATTCCAAATGAATTCCAAGGGCTTGGTGGAGACTTGAAAAGCTGTAACCTGGTGCAACTATGATTGCTGACCACGGATCGCGATTGCAGTCTAGTAGCACCAGCAAGTGCCGCAATCGCGACACTTCAAGTTGCTAATGCGTCTCCTTGTGCAGGCCAATAGAACTTCAATCATGGTGGTGTAATGTCCGATCACGACATCCTTGTTTGGTGCCTAGCATTGCGATTGCAAAGGTCGAATCGCGATAGCGAGACTCGAGCACCTGGTAAGGGTATAAATGCACTATTTTAGCTTATTTTTCTCATTTATCACCCATTCTCTTAATACTAAAATCCTAAAAAAAAAGATAACTTAGAATTGAGGCTTGTACGTTATTTGGGAGCTTGGCTAACATCTATTTTCGTGATTCCTCTTCGATTTGTGATAAGATTTCACCCTTTTCATGGTAAAATTCCTCATGTCTTATTCAAAAATCCTAAAACCTTGGAGGCTTGATTTTATTCCCAAATTATCTCAAATTTCTCCTATTTTAGAGGGTAATGACTCCTTGAGCATGTGGGAATGTTGGGTTGGTTTTGAAAACATGATTTTCCATAAATGGGAAACACATGTGATTTGAGTGATTTTTGGACCTAAAACACAATATTTCAATATGGGTATCATTATTCGCGTATTGATGTGTAGAATGTGGTTTGATATTTGGCATCTTGAGAAAGCTTCTCAAAAGGAACAATAGTGATTTAGTAGATTATTGAGCTTTCTTTGGCGTCAAGGTCGACTAGGTTTTACCCCTTGTTTGATTGAGCTAAGTCATAGTATGTTTATGATATTATGTTAGATTTGGGATGGGTTTTATGTGTTGGTATGATGAATTGTAATGCTTGGGTTAGTTTGATTGTTTAGGCTATTTGGAAACCGTAATTTAGGTATAATTGACCTAGTTGCTTATATTTTAGGCGAATTACCTATCTTAGGAATAATTGAGGTTTGATTAACATCTAAAAGTGAATTTAGGTACCTTAAGCCTAGTTCAGGTAGAATTTTCCTAAAATGTAACTTCGAGGATTAGAAGTGGGTCCTTGACCCACTTTAGGCTAAGACGCATGTTAGCTTGTGTAGACCTTTATACATTTGTCAGACTCTCGGAAATGCTTATTGAGGTAATATTGAGAAATATTGACACTTGATGGTTATGTTGGTTGATGCGAGGGTTGATGCCTATTGATTATGCTATTAATTATTCTATTGATGATACCATTGATTATGTTGATATATTTATAGATTCGAGTACGGAAGATGCATATTATATTGATGTATTATTTGTCGGTTCAAGTCTAGCTATTGATTATATATTTATCAGTTTGAGTCCAGCTATTGATTGTATTTACCAGTTCAAGTCCAGCTACTAAATATATATACTGGTTTGAGTCCCGATATGCATATTATGCTACGATGATATACTTGTTATGATATGATGACATTGGGGGTGAGAGATTGATAATATAGCTAAG
>NC_061113.1:116724927-116802995 GCF_002878395.1 Capsicum annuum | reverse complement strand
TAACTTGGTGGAAAATGGCCTAAAAGATGGAAATTAACAATTTAAATGCTTAAATAGCAATAATACAATCATAAAGGTCTAATAGTTAGATAGAAAATCAACAACCATCCCAAGACTTGGTAATGTCGGTACAAGAGCAACTATAAATGAACTATGAGTACTAAATAGTCAAATATAATCCATCTCGAAGATGAAAAACTAGACATAGATAAATAGAAGGAAAAAGGGTAACTCCGACTCCAAGAGCTCACACAATCTACAAAATTAACCATGGATGAGCGTCGAATCAACAACGACAACTAGTACTCAGATTTACACAAAAAAGGTACAGAAGTGTAGTATGAGTACCAAAACCACAGGTACTCAGTAGTCATCATCGGCTGACAGAGCTAAATTATGATATAAGTACGATAAGTACAAGATAAAATAAGCTAAGTCAAGGCAAAAGGGGAAAACCTGAAAATAAGATCTTACACCACTGTACGTAAATAAATAAATGTATACGAGATAGTAACATAGAGAATCACACCACTATAACTACAAGATTGGGCTGCATAAGCCAAAAAGTGCAAAAATAAATAAATAGCCCAATGCAAGACCCCATAAGCCTGGTGGGTACAATCGACAAAACTATGTTACTAATTAACCATTAATTACCAAATTATCATGAAATAACCAAGAATCCATCCGAACCGTGCTATCTCATTCATAAATCCCAATGCTAGAATTGAATCAAAACTCAAATTTACCATCATCATTATCATCAACTGCTAGACTCAAACCGAAACTCATATTATAATCATCGTTATCATCAACTTCTAGACTCAAACTAAAACTCATATTTATAAACTGTATCAATGAACCATATCAAAAAGCCATACTAATAAACTAACCCAATAGACTATTCCAATACTGCATCTATTAATTCATGCCAATAACCATGCCCATAGGCCATGTCAATAGTCATAATCATAAGTTATTTCAATAATTATATCTATAAGCCATTAATCATGTATAATATAAGTCATATCATTAATCACATCGATACCCATATCATTAAAAATGTCGATAGGCCATAGCATTAATCATATCTAAAATCCATATCAATAATCGTATATATATAAGTCATAACATTAGTCATATCTATAAGTAGTCATATCTATAAGTCATTAATCATGTACATAAACAATATCATTAGCAATATCCAAAATTTGCATCAATATTTAAATATCCAGCTAACATAATAAATATATTCAAACTCCTCACTTCACAAACTGAACACTAATAAAGGTGTAACATGCTCAAATAAATCTATAAAGTTATCACAAGTGTTGGTCTAAGGTTGGTCGTAGGGGTCCACTTCTAATCTCTGAAATCTATTTTAGGCAACTTCTACCTAGACTAGGTTAATGCATCTTAATTCATTTTAGATATTGAATAAGCCATAAATAACTCTAAAATAGTAGTTCTTCCCAATCACGAATAACTAAGTTAATCCCACCTAAAATAATAGCAACTAAGACAATTTCTCCAAAATTATGTAACTAAGATCAATTTCACCCTAACATGTGTGACGTAGGCAATTTCACCTAACATAAACAACTAAGGCATTTCCATTCTAAACATGAGACACAAAGCCGAATTTGCCTAAGACAGGAGTACTAAGTTAATTACTCATAATTTAAGGTTTCAAGGCCTAAACGGTTAAAGTAATCTAAATATTCTCACTCATACTTCCAACACCTAAATACCACCCTATATCTAGCATAATATCATAATCATACTATGAGATAACTCAATCTGTGATGTAGGTAAACCTAGCCTACTTGGACGTCAAAGAAAAGTCTAAAGAATCTACTAAATCACCAATTTTCCTTTTTGAGACGCTTTTGGAAGGTGCCACTCTATCAAAATCATAATTTACTCATCAAAACGAGGGAAATGATACTTATATTGCACTATTGTGTTTCAGGCCCAAAATTACATAAAACTCTTATGTAGGGCCCATTTACAGAATCACACTTTCGAAACCAACACAACATCCCTATATGCTCAAGAAATATTTATCCTAAAACATGGGTGAATTTTGAGCTATAATGGTGCTAAAATCAAGTCACCAAGCTTTTAGAGAATTTAGATAAGAATGGAGAATTAACTCACAAAAATAATGGAAGCTTACCACAAATTCAAAGGAGAACCACGTAAATAAATTTTACCCAACATTGATCACCCACAATTGTCTCTCCCAAGTTTACATACTATTTAGGATTTTACTCTCTTAAGAAAGGGAGAAGAATGGTGAAAATCGAGCTATGTGGGGTATTTGTTCCCTTCCTGGATACATAGATGCTGCTAAAGCAGACACTGTACTGATTTAGCGATTACTGCTGAAGTGCTTGGGTTCCACTAAGGCATTTTCCATCCCCACAAGCCCGATCGCTAACATAGACCATGGACAACTTTAGAGTTAGCTGCTAAAGCACTCGGGTGCCGCTAAATTGGTACTTGCTGGCCGAGATAGGGATGGTAATGCACCTAATGGGATGATAAAGTGCTCAAAGGTCTGCTTTAGCGATCATACTAGATATCAGGCACCAGCTAGAGACTTGGAATTTTTTTAAGTTTTTGCCAACTCTTCGAGATTCATCTGGAATCCTGTATGTGCAAACGAACTATGATACCCTATCAAATTTGATATTTTGGACTTAATGACATAGTAGAGATTTCCATCTAAGGTTGTTTTGATGAAAAGTGGGTCCCACACCAACTTGTCATATCTCTTATCTTTCAGCTAATAGCCCAATATAGGTCTAGGAGCCTTGAGATCCGAACTAAGGGTCCACCAAACCTAAATTGATGTTCCAGAGCTATTGGAACTATTAGAATTAGAATACGAGGCCTTTTAACTAAAAATTTTTCCTAGTGGCCAATTCAAACCAACGAAGGCATCAAAACTGGGAATTGGCTCTAAAAATCAAACAAACTATCCGGTTATCAAACTATCAGTTCCATCAAGTCATAAATAACTTGGGGCATCTATAGTAAAGCTCTAATTGGAAAAAATAAGTTAAATACAAAAAATAACCTGAAGGTTCATTACTATCGGGAAGAAAACAAGCTTTTATGGAATTGGAAAGACATCTATAAATTACGAGAAGTAAAAACAAGTGAAGTGATTATGCTACAGAAGAAAAGTGGCATTTTGAGCACAAGAGAGTGCCATGCTCTCTATGCTCCACGCCCTTAGCCAAAAATTAAAAGCACATTCCAGTAAGGGTGGGTGCTTAGAGCAAGTCTCACCCACTGACATGAGCAATAAGGGCGTGCCACACCCTAGGTATTATTTGGGCAAAAATTATCCTACACTATAAATAGGACATTGAGCTTTTATTCTAAACACCTTAGATGATTTTATGAGAGAGATATCATATGAAGGAGGCTCCAAATAGGGTTTTCTTCCATATTTTAGTTTACTTTTAGTTTTTACACATGAACTCAATTATTATGATTCTTTGTAAGACTATGAGTGGTTAAGTACCCTCATTCTAGAGTTGAGGCTACGAACATGATTACTTGGCGTTCATGTAAGTTGGTTTTAAGTTGATTATCATATTTTGTTGTTCAAATATTCTTGTAATTACTATTCTATTAACCCACGACCATTAGAGTATATTTATATTTCTATTGTGATCCTGGAAAGAGGAACATTAGATTAGAATGTGGTATATATATGGAGTGGATTCTCGTATTTTAAATGAATTAAATATAGAATTCTCAGTTAGGATAAGAATATACATAATTTGCCCCATTTAGTTCAAATATGGGATAACAGACAAATGCATTTGAATTAGTTCTCACATCTCTTCTCAATGATATAGTTGTGGGGAAAATTTAGACAAATGATTAGAGGCTCAAATGGCCATAATCATGTCCGTAACCCTATTAATCATCAATCAATACAATTAACTTAATCAACAAGATTATATAACTTTGTAGGATTGTTCAAATTGCCTCGGCTGCAGATTTCTCCCAATCATTGTTCCCAAACACTTTATATTCCCGTTATTGTTTATTGTTACTTTTGAATTGCCAAAAATTAAACTCTAGTTTAGTTAGAACTCACACTTATTTTATATTATTAGTAATACTAGAATTGGACTTTTTGCTAAAATCAAGTCTTTGTGGGATCGATATTTGTCTTGAAAGGGACACTTTATTACTTGCACAACCACGTACACTTGCGTGTGAGTAGGACGCAATAAGTTTTTGGTGCCATTATTAGAGACCTAAAAACTGGAAACTTTTTTATGTTTATAGTTTTGCAAGTTTGTTTGATAAGTGCTGACAACTTGGAATTAGCTTTTGAATTTGCAGGTAAGGTCTGAATCTCGCGTAAGCTATCAAGGGAATAAGATTTAGTTGAACCATATAACCGATGCTTTCATTAATTTATAAGAGAAGTAAGACTTCTCTATTGCATCCCATAAGTTCAACGGGGCAAAGCAATTCCTACGGTCATGGCTGAAGAATAACCAACAGGTAGGATAGTATGCAAAGTGGAAATCCCATGTGAAACTAATGTTACCTCCGCCATCTACAGACTAAAACCTAGGGATTTGAGCTGAAACAAAATATAGTGAAATTATTGCACAACAGTGAGCAGTTTACAAGCTTTTCATATGAGGATCCATACGCCCATCTACAAAATTTCTTAGAAATTAGTGATACTTTCATCCATACTGGAGCTTATGTACATTATGTGAGACCCACTTTCTTACTTTCTCAATATTGGGGAAAGTGAAGAAACGGTAAAGGAAAAACCTTCAAATTCCATCATTACTTGGGACAACTTAGTGAAAAAGTTACTCATCTGATTCTTTTCATCTGGAAAAATGTTAAGGTTGAGAAGTGAGATCCTGATTTTAAAATAAAATTCAGATGAGAATCTCTATCATGCATGAGGGAGATTCAAGTCTCTTCTCAGAGACTGTCCGCTCCACCAACAAACCAACAGGTATTAGCTCATACTTTTGTTAAAAGACTTGATTGTGACACAAAAAGTTTGCTAGATTTAGGTATAGGTGGGCAAGCTTTGGAGAAAAATAATGATGAGATATACTCTTTTCTAAATTGAATTGCATAAGGTAATCCTAAGTTGCATAGTGATATTTCCAGAAGCGCGGTGAAGAATCTTGCAGATATGATTGAGGTGGATAGTATAACAAAATTGGCTGTTCAGTTGGCATCTTTTCAAAACCAAATGATGACACAGTTTAGTAAGTTGAGTGTAAATCAATCTCAAGCTCAAGTTAATACAGTTCAGCAGGATTAAATATGGTGTGAGATTTGTAGAAATAGTCGTCACTCTGCATACCTATATGGAGTAAATTTGAAGTCAGTTAACTTTGTGGGCAATGCATAAAAGGAAAATCAAAACTATGGTAATGCCTACAACCACATCTGGAAGAGTCAACCCAATTAATTATAGGGCAATAACTAGGCTCAAACTCAATAATTTTAGCACCATAAGGGCCTAAAAAACAACAGTCAGGCCATCAATATTGAAGAGACATTGAAAAGTATCCTGGATAACCAAGAACAAATGATTGTGGAAATAAAAAATTAGCAACTGGCGTAAAAAAGTTTGGAGACACAGTTGGGCCAGCTAGCTCAAATGCAGAACACAAGACCTCAAGGGAGTTTTCCTAGTCATACATAAAATCTAAAAAAAGTGATGGAAATCACCTTGAGGAGTGGTAGAGACTTGCTTGACAAACCTCCAAATAAAAATCATGGGTACAGGCAGAGTTGATTCTACTTCAAGAATATGAGAATAAAGTGATAGCTAAAGAGGCTGAGAATTTGGAGAAGTTTGAGTACCCAAAATCAAAGAAAAATGAGAATACACCAGAGAGACCACCACCACTATTCCCTTAAAAGCTTAAAAAGGCTACAGAGGATGCTTGCTTTAAGAAGTTTTTTGACACGTTTAGAGAACTTCACATTAACCTTCTGTTGTTAAAGTAGTAAATGCCTAAGTATGATAAGTACTTGGAGGATATGGTGACAATTAAGACAAAGATGGGTGACATTAAGACGGTAGCACTTACTGAGGTATGCAGTTCAGTGGTGCTGAGCAACATGCTTATAAATTTTAAGGACCTTGGGAATTTTACCCTCCCCATACATATTGGTAAAAGTTATGTGGTCCATGCTTTGAGTGATTTGGGAAAGAGCATAAATTTGATATCCCTATCTGTGTTTAATACTCTAGGTTTGAGAAAGTTAAGGCCATGTTCAGTGGTGCTCCAAATAACGAATATAACAAGAGTGTGCCTGAAGGAATCATAGAGGATGTTCTTATTAAGGTGGGTAAGCTCATTATTCCTGCTAATAATATTGGTCTTGATTATGATGCAGATGATAGGGTACCAACCATATTGGGATGTTCATTCTTGGCAACTAGAGGAGGACTTATTGATGTGAGAAAGGGCACTCTAAAAATGAGAACGAATAATGAAGAGGTGATTTTCAAAATGTACAAAGCACTCAACATACCCTCACACTACAAAGATTCATGCATGATCACGGCTATAGAAGTGGATGAGTGTAAGGTAGAGGAAGATAAAACAATATGTTACCTCTTCTAAGTGTGGCATAGAGGAAGGTAAAACAATATGTTATCTCTTTTAACACTCTCATAGAGTTTCCCAAGCTAATAAGTATGCCAGAAATTGAGAAATATGAAGAGAAACCTGAAAAGGCAAGTGTAGAAAGAGTAGTAGAACTTGAGATTAAGAATTCAAAAGGTAAGAAAAGAATAAGATAACGGGCTCTGATTAGGAGAAAAATGATGAAAAAATATGGTTGAGAGTGGTGATGTGAGTCGTGTCGTGATAAGCGCTACTTGGGAGGAAACCCATGTTAAGGTAGGTATTTTATTTTTCTTATTTTCCTTTAGTATCACCTTTGTTTCTATTTTTTTTATTTATAGAGGAAGTCTGAGTACTGGAGATCTAAGCTAAGAAGTATGACAACAACTGAGTGTGGGGTCCTCCAGACCTCTTTGATGATCATGATGCTATTAGCTAGGCCTATAGGCCTCATGGAGTATTTCAATCCTTATTTTTAGTTTATACTTTGGGGATAAAGTATGATTTTAAGTATGGGATGGGGAATTTTCCAATTTCTTATGGTGAAGTGCTGCTATAAAGTTTCCATTTTTATTTATTTTCTGGTTTTGACTAAAGTTAAAAAATTTACAAGAAGATTTTCTCTTTGTTTATTTTCAATTTTTGTTAGTGTCTGTTGAATATAAGAAATCTTCACCCACCCCTTGGTTTTTCTTTTGGTTCTTTTCCGAAAGGGCGCTTTATTTTTATGAGTAATTTTAAATTATTAATTATAAATAAATGAGATGTTCTTGTTAAGTGTTATGTATGATTACATGATGCAAGTGGTTTTGAATGTGAAAGTATGTGTAGTGAGTTGAATGACTATTTTCGATACATCTAGGCTCATTGATATCACTCTTGTGTGATGTTTCTTAATTTTAAATTCTTGCTATTGTTTGGTTGATAGTCTATAGAGATCCTTCTTGATTTGAGCATGTACCAGGTGTGAGTGAGGTTTTTGTATATATAATGTATGCATGTTGATGTCTAGAACTTGTCTAGTGTGTTTTTAAAGCAAAATAAAGAATGTCGGGTTTAGGATATGATATAGGCATTTCTTTGGCAGCCATCCTTTACACCTTTTTATCTATCCTTACTGTTTGACCTTAGTTAGCCCCATTGAGCCTTTAGCTTATTCTTTGATAGCCTCAACTATAGTTTATTCACTTTCTTTTGATTAACCATAATTTGATCCAAAACTCCTAGCACTTTAGTTAAAATATCGAGATGTTAAGAAGTATAAAACTGAAGAAGGGAAAAGTTGAAAGTGAAGCCCAAGGAAATAGCTGTTGTTGTGTTAAATGTTTTATATATTTTGGTTAGGAGTAATTTAATGAAAAGACAAATTGATTCAAAGTGAATCATGCGTTGATAACAACTACTCCTTACTTAATATGTGTGAACTAGTTTAAAACAATGGGGAAAAACAAAAGAGAGATGGCAAATTTAGTTGGTTAGGAAGGAGTCTAATATAAAATGTGATGTATTAAAGCGCTTAGGGAAGATAGTCACTATTACTAGTCAGAATAGTTCCTACCCATCCCTTAGCCTACATTACAACCCTTAAAGTTCCTACTAGATCTTGAGCATGGCAAATTTAGTTGGTTAGGAAGGAGTCTAATATAAAATGTGATGTATTAAAGCGCTTAGGGAAGATAGTCACTATTACTAGTCAGAATAGTTCCTACCCATCCCTTAGCCTACATTACAACCCTTAAAGTTCCTACTAGATCTTGAGCCTTGATATTTTGATATTAATGGAGTACTATAGTAATGGAAAGCTTATGGTTTATCTTGTGCGACATGTTAATTCTTTGTGATAGCGAGCAAAATTTGATCCTTACACCCATTCTTGTAATGAATTGCGTATTTGTGAGTAAATATGGGTAACTTTTTGTGGTGAGGGCACATATTTGATGATGATTATGTGATTTGTATGATCTCTTTATCGAGTAATATGCATGGGTTAGCCAACTTGGTAGAGTCATTCTTGAGGTTAAGATGTTTTGAAGTAATGTTCATGAGTTTTTAATTGTAATATAACATATTTGTGGTGTAACTTTCTATTCATGTAGTCGTAGTTCTAGCTTGAGTGTCTCAGTTTAGTAGTGGTGTTAGAGTCTTTCTTGATTGTGCTTAGAGTAAAGAGTTGACCGAGGATGAACAAGGCATTAAGTGTAGGGTGATCTTAGGCATATTTATACATCTAAGTGTTATTATCTATGCATATTTAGCCTAGTTTCGTGGACTTATTGAAGTGATTAATAAGGTACTAAGGGTGTAATTGTATATTTATGTGTTAACTAACTTGTTTATAGTGTGTAAGGTGCATTTAAAACAAGTTAAGAAAAAAAATGATCACATAGAGTTTAGATGATAAAACTAGTGGTGCTAGCATGAGCTATACTTGTTCTAGTGTACTTTGAGGAACTTTATTGTGTTGTATGAACTAATTCTCTTTACTTGAAGTTGTAGAAGACCATTGAAGGTGTTATAAGCAATGCCAAAAATTAAAACAAGCTTTAATGAAGTTGGAAAGTCTTCTACAAAGTGTGAGACTTAAAGACAAGTGGAATGATTACACTACAAAAGAATAGTGGCATTTTGAGCACAAGAGTATGCCATGCTCTCCAATCTCTGAGACAAGGGTGTTCCATGCCGTTGACAAAAAATTTTAAAGTACATTCTAGTGAAAGTTCACATTTAGAGCGTGACAGGCCCACTGATGTCCACGATAAGGGTGTGCCACGTCCTTGGTATTTTTCGGGTAAAAATTGTCTTACACTATAAATAGGACACTTAGCTTCTATTATAAACACCTTGGACTTTAGGAGAGAGAAAACACATAAAGGAGGATCCAAATAGGTTTTTCTTGCTTACTTTATTTTACTTTTAGTTTTTACTCATGAATTCAATTATTGTGATTCTTCGTAAGACTATGGGTGGCAAACACCCTCATTCGAGGGTTGAGGCCATGAACATGATTACTTAGCATTCAAGTATATTGGTTTTAAGTTTATTATCATACTTTACTGTTCATATATTTTTGTAATTACTATTCTATTGACTCATTGTGACATCGAAAAAAGTAACTTTAGATTAGAACATGGAATATATGAAGTGGGTTCTCACCTTTTAAATGGATTAAAAATAAGATTCTTGATTAGGATAGGAATATACTTAATTCACATTATTTAGTTCAAATAGAGGATGACATACAAATGCATTTGAATTAGTTCTCACATCCCCTATTAGTGATGTAGTTGTGGGACTAATTTAGATAGATGATTAGAGGTTTGGAAGACCATAATCATGTCATTAACCTAGTAAATCAACAACCAAGATAATTAACTTAACCAACAAGATTGCATAGTTTTGTAGGATTGTTCAAATTGCCTCGACCCTAGATTTCTCCCAATCATTGTTCTGAAATACTTTATATTCTCATTATTGTTTATTATTACTTTTGAATTGCCAAAAATCAAACTCTAAAACTCACACTTATTTAATCTTACTAGTAGTGCTACTGCTTGCTAAAACCAAGTCCTTATGGATCGATATCCGGCTCGAAAGGGCTACTTTATTACTTGGACGACCATGTACATTTATGTGTGTATGTAATAACCTCCAAGTTATTTCCTTGATTTACATACATTTCTAGAATTTTGAACTTTCCCACAGCAGCTACAGGTCATTCATGACTTCCCTAAACTGTCATTTCGGTGATCGAATAGTTTGTTTGTATTTTAGGCTCATTTTCTTATTTTGCAGCTTTAGCTGTTTAGATTTTCGTGTCAGAATAAAACTCTTAGTAGATGAAGATGAGAATTTTGACAACGCCATTATCCATGGAATGTTGATTTTAGGCTAGGTGGACTCTTGGTTTAGGTCTCAAGGCACCAAGGCTGATTTCGACCTATTGGTCATAAAGTTAAGAAATTGGAAGTTAGGTGTGGGAACCATACTTTATTGAAATGACCTCGAATGAAAACTTCAACAATTTTATTGATTTTGGAACATCGAATTTAGTATAGTTACATAGTTTATTTGCGTATAAGGGATTTCAGATGAATCTTGATAACTGGCAGAGACTTGGAAGATTTTTGAGTTTCATATGTCAACTGGTGCAACTACTGTCATAAGCCAAGGGCTGCGATCGCGGTACCATTGGTAGATAAAGTGTTGCATACGCAGGTCATATGGTGCGATCACAACTCATGTGTTCAGCATAAGATGCTCCAATCGCAGGTCCCCAACAGCGATAACAGGCCTCGAGGATCTAGTATGGGTATAAATAGACCCCTTATGTCACAAAATTAGCCATTCTCCACCCATTTCTTGAAACTTAAACCCTAAATAGTGAGATTAAGTGGGATTGAAGCTTGTATATGATTTGGAGAGCTTGGTTATCGATTATTTAGTGATTTTCTTTTGAATTCATTGAAAGATTACTTGGATTTCTTGATAAATTCTTAGAAACTAAGGCTTTGAACTCTTAAACCCTAAGGTTTGATTTGAGATCCGATTTGTAATCCATTTATGCTCAACTTTTGAGCACAACTTTCTTGTCCTTCGAGGGCCTCGTGTTGGGTTCAATTTTGGATTTTTTTACGGGCCTCGCGGGCCTGTTCTTGACCCAACCAATTATATGGAAACATGGGTCTCATTTAACTTCTAATGATGCTTAGATTAGATTTTAATAGCATAGCGGCATTTCAAGATCGTGGAGTGAAGACAAAAGTTTGGTGAATGATTCAAAGATTTATAATTCGACATGGAGGTGGGATTCTATCTACTTTTCTTCATAAGATGATGTTTTTATATATTGAATGTGAATGTATAAATTATGGATAGAAAACCGTGTCTTAGTCTTAATTATTAAGGTTTGGAATTGGATGGGTGAATTGACCCTTAAGATGAAATGCTTATTACACTTTTATGATTCTTTTGCCTTCTTCATACATGGAGCTAATTCATAGAATAATAGTGCTACTATGCTAGATTTGGGATGTATCTTAAGTTTTGGAAGCATGATTATTATGAATATCCTTATGTGGACTATTTAGCGACCTTGAAACCATAATTTAGGTAGAGTTGGCTTAATTGCTCATGTTCTAGGTGGAATACCTGTCTTAGGGATAATTATGGACTATGTACTATCTAGGAGTCAATATTGACTAAATATGGAATTCTAAAATTAGAATTGGGTTCCTCTAGCCCACCTTAGGCCAAGACTTGTGTAGCACATATGAATTTATTTACGCATATTAGACATAGTTGAGACTATTAAGCCTTTAGTGTGAGGTTACTTCGTGACTTGGTGAATGATGATGGTTTTTTTGAATTATGATCAATGGATTGTTGCTATGATAGAGCTTTCGGATTTGATTTATGACATGGTCTGTCGGCATGCTTAATAATATAGACATAAATATAATTTTGGTATATGGCCTATAGATATAAGATACCTTATAGACATGACATGCCTTATAGATATGATGTAGCTTATAGATATAAAGTGGTCTATACATGTGATATGCCTTATAGATATAATGTGGCCTATAGATGTGATTTATGGCTTATAGATAAGAGATGCCTTATAGATATAATTTATAGCCTCTAGATATGATATGCTTTATGGCTACGATATGGCTTATAGGTGATATGCCTCATAGATATGCTATGACTTATAGATATAAGATGGATCATGGATATGATTTTTTATATTAGTTCTGACTATGTATGTGGACCTAGGGCCATAATTATGACGTTGTAATTATTTCAGACACATTATTTGGTCTAAGGTTGTGTTATGATATCGGTTGGTCATCCTAGGAGTATCCATCTTTGTCAAGGATATGACTATAGTTTATAGTTATATTGATGCTTATGGTTCCATTGTTTGAATATTGGTGATGGCATGCATCGATTCGGTACATTCATGATCATTAAATCGATAAATGACACGATTCTAATTAAAATATGGTTTTATTACTATTTTTCCTAAATAAAGGTTTGATCACACTTTTCACCTTAAAAATGAACTTCTTCATAACAATAATTGCACCATATTAATGAATTACTTATAAGTAAAGAGATTTGGAAATGATTTTTTAAAGATTTTACCGAGAGAGATTTTGGTCTATTATTCTAATATTCCTATTTACTTTGGTTGTGAGAGATTTTGATCCTTTCTACACTTTTATAATGATTTAGTCTTTAGTTTACCCCAGATAATGAATTTATGGATTTACACTAGTATGTGCATATATTATATACCTAGATACATCTCTCCGATATGGGATGGATGAGGATGATGGTATTGATGATATGAATTTTGGGTAAAACCCAATGATATATTATAGTATTGATGTTATATATATGTGTGTGTGTTGATGATATATATTTATGCCCGACAAGGTCGAGGGATGATTGTGATGATATATTTATATACCTAGCAAGGCCGGAGGATGATTATGATGATATGCTTATATACCCGGCAAGGCCGGAGAATGATTTTGATGATATGCTTATATACCCAGTAAGGCCGGAGGATAATTGTGATGATATGCTTATACGACCGGCAGGGTCGGAGAATGATTATGATGATACACATATTTGTACATTTACCAATTTGAGTCCAGTTACTTCTGATGATAGTTGGATTGGTTATGGTGTTATGTATTATAACTTGGCATTCATTCTTACATGCATATTGCCTATCATTAATATGCGCCTATATCTATCAGCTTTATGGAGGTTACATACATATGGGTGATGAGTATGGCTTGTGGTGTGTTGTAATATTGATTGAACCTTCTGAGCCTGGGGCGGTGGGGGTTCATGAAAGGCTCAATTAGGTATTGTTTGTTTGAATTAGGTGGTTACTCGCGTTGTCGTTGTTATTGTTATTATTGTTGTTATGATCATTGTTATGGATAGTTTGTGGCAGCTTGGTAATGATCCGGTATTGAGATTTGAGGTATGATTCTGACTCTTTCACTTACTATTATATTGTTATGCATGACTTACTCATGATTAGGCGTATGGATTAGAAACTCTAAGTATGCTAGCATTAGTCCCTGCTATGATTATGAGGTCTTAAGATGCTAGCTTGATGATTTAAGTTGTACCTTGAATTGATTTTGTTTATACATATATGTATATCTATTTATATGTAGCTATAGTACTACTGTATATCCCTCCCTTTAATTATTCAGGTTGTATATTCATTCCTTAGCCGTATATTGTTATATATCCTTCTTTTGCCCTTTATTTGTATATTGATCGGTGATGTACGGTATAGTGTTGTATACTACTCTTTTGCAGCCTGCAGATCATAGTACGGGTTATCACCAGTGTTGTGTGAAGAAGCCATGGTTCGGAGACATAAAGTGAGGTCCCGACATTCAGAGTATTACTTTCCTCCCTCTTATGTACTAGACTAGTCTCTATGTTGTTTTTAGAGATGGTTGTATTTGTATATTCATTTTATACCTCATTTGTATCCTCATTGACAGTAGAAGCTCTTGTAGTGATTTCACCGATTCACCGGTGTATTAGTGCACGAGCTAAGTGCTTAGTAGAGTCCTGCGGATCGATGCAGAGACGTCCGTAACCTATCTTTGGGAGGCTACAGGGCATTCTTAGGAAATTTATTTCTTGACTCCTTGTCTTGTGTCCATATTGCTATTGTTGACACCCAATTTTAACCTCCAAATACCTCCCCTAGGCCGCTGTTTTATCAAAAACTATTAGTATTAAATTTTGATATTTTTACATGTTATTTTAATAGCAAGTAAATACTAATGTGTCACTTTCATGATTTTTAATTATGCACTTTTATTTTTATCAAATAATTTTATGTTTTCATACAATATATAATATTTTACATAATTTTGTTAATATTTATTAAATTTTCGCAAATATAACCACTCATGATTTATAAACACCTAGTCTATATTATTATTATTATTATTATTATTATTATTATGATGATGATGATGATGATGATGATGATGATGATGATTATGATTATTATTATTATGGGAATCTTTCAGAAATAATGAACTTTGTTGTAAAACTCACCTTCAATAGCCATATTTTACATAATTATCATTTTTAGCTGTTGTATTCAGTTTACGCCCGCTGTATTTGGTTTTATCAATAGTCTGTATTCATATAAAATATAAATACAGTACCTATTTAGCTGTTGTATTCACTTTTACTCAGTGGTCTGTATTCATAAAAAATATAAATACACTACATATTTAGTCTCGCCAAAAACACTACCTTTTTTTTCTTTTTCCTTTTTTATATTTTTTCTTTTTCGTGTTTTCCTCATTTTTTCCTTCTTCTTCTTTCTATTTTTATTTTTTTCTCTCTTCTATCTCTAACTTCTATTTCTCTTTCTTCTTTGATTTTTTTGTTTTCTTTTTTGTACTTATTTTCTTTATTATGTTTTTGTTCTATTTTATATTTTTTGTATTTTCAAAAAATATGACTATCGAGCACAAGTCATGGATGATAACGTAAATACCACATTATTTATCATATTTATAGTCACACCATGATTTATATTTTTGTATTCATTGATACAACTGTATTTATATTTATATTTTAGCTTGTCTTTATATTTTGTAGTTTGCATTTGTATTTGTATTTTATAGTTCACACTTGTATTTGTATTTATTAGTTCGCACCATTGCACCATCATTTATATTTTATATAATTCTCACTTGTATTTTAAAGAACTGTTTTATGTTTGTATTTTATAATTGACTATATATTAGATTGAATTATATTTGTATTGTGGTTTTACTGTGTTTGTATATTTAGATTATATTTATATTTCTATTCTATTTTTGTCGATGCCTTTTTATTTTTTTAAAATTAATTTGTATTTGTATTTGTATTTGTATTTGTAAGTTGATTGCATATTGTATTTAGCCGTGATTATGTACAGTTTATCATTGGTATTTGTATACAAACAAGCAAATGCATTAATTGTATTTTCTTGATTCTAAAATATATAAATATGCAATGTATGATTTGATACAAATTTACCTTTTTGTATTTGTATGTCAAAATTATCATTCGTATTTATAAATAAACAAATATCACCTGATACAAATACAATTACAAATAAATAAAACAGATGATTTTACAAATACAAATACATATTGTATTTGTATAAAAATTTGAATTGTATTTATTTATGTCAATAAATACAACTCATATCAATAAATACAAACAAGTATTCATAGAAAGAAAATCAATCTTTCCTTTTCAATAATTAAAAAATATAAATGATAGTTCACATTTGTATTTGTATTTTATAGTTTGCACTTGTATTTCTATATTATAGTTCAAATTTGTATTTGTATTTGTATTTTATAGTTCGCACTTGTATTTATATGTTATGGTTTGCATTTGTATTTGTATGTTATAGTTCATATTTGTATTTGTGTTTGCTAGTTCACACAAATGAAAAGGAAAGAAAAGAAAAAAATGAGAAAAAAACAAGGAGAAAAAACACAAAAAAAATGAGCGTAATAGAAAATAGAGAAAAAAAAAAAGGAAGGAGAAAAAATGAAAAGTAAAAAAAGAAAAAGAAAAAAAATGAAAAAAATGAAAAAAATGAAAAAGAAATACAATTCAAATTTTTATACAAATACAATATGTATTTGTATTTATAAAATTATTTGTTTCATTTATTTGTAATTGTATTTGTATAAGGTGATATTTATTTATTTACAAATACGAATGATAATTTTGACATACAAATACAAAAAGGTATATTTGTATCAAACGATATATTGCATATTTATATAATTTAGAATCAAGAAAATACAATTAATGCATTTACTTGTTTGTATACAAATACAAATGATAAATTGTACATAATCACGGCTAAATACAATATGCAATCAACTTACAAATACAAATACAAATACAAAATAATTTTTTAAAAATAAAAAGGCATCGATAAAAATAGAATACAAATATAAATATTATCAAAATATACAAACACAGTAAAACCCCAATACAAATATAATCCAATCTAATATATAGTCAATTATAAAATACAAACATAAAATAGTTCTTTAAAATACAAGTGAGAATTATATAAAATATAAATGATGGTGCGAACTAATAAATACAAATATAAGTGTGAACTATAAATACAAATACAAATGAGGACTACAAAATATAAATACAAGCGCGAACTTTAAAATATAAATACAAATACAGTTGTATCAATGAATACAAAAATATAAATCACAGTGTGAATATAAATATGATAAATAATTATGGTATTTACGTTATCATCCATGACTTGTGCTCGAGTAGTCATATTCTTCGAAAATACAAAAAATATAAAATAGAACAAAAAAATATGCTAAAGAAAATAAGTACAAAAAAGAAAGCAAAAAAATCAAAGAAGAAAGAGAAATAGAAGTTAGAGATAGAAGAGAGAAAAAATAAAAAGAAAAAAATAGAAAAAAGAAGAAGGAAAAACCGAGGAAAACACGAAAAAGAAAAAATATAAAAAAGGAAAAAGGAAAAAAAGGTAGTGTTTTTTGCGAGACTAAATATGTAGTGTATTTATATTTTCTATGAATACATACCACTGAGTAAAAGTGAATGCAACAGTTGTGAATCGAATACAACGGCTAAATAGGTATTGTATTTATATTTTATATGAATACAAACTATTGATAAAACCGAATACAGCTGGCATAAACTGAATACAACAACTACAAATAATAATTATGTAAAATATGACTATGGAAGGTGAGTTTTACAATAAAGTGTCGTTATTTCTGAAAGATTCCCATAATTAATAGGAAAGGGGGGCTATGAATTGTAATTAATTGAAACTTGGGCTAAATAGGGTAATTCGGTGTCTATGTTTGCTAAATTATGTAGTTATCCCTTATTATTATAGTAAATTTTAAATTTTATATTCATAATTTATGGGTGTCTATTTTTATTTTAAATTATTATTGTCGTCATTTTAAATAATATATTACGTGTCGTTAATTTAGTTTACATAATTTATTCATTGGAGAATAATAATTTTATCATTTTTATTTATTATATTTATTAAATAGCAGGCCAAAATTTATTTTTTCTCAATTATTTAAATTCTAGACCAATTATATCCAATTTGTGTCAATCTTATCTTAAAATAATTTCAATTGACCCTAAATTAAAATCCTCAACTCAATGTTATTTAATCCAACTTCAACCTAATTTTAACTCATTTCCCATCTGAATTTTTAAATTTTAATCTCAACCGTTGATCAAATCTAATCAAACGACTCAGATTAAATCTCCATATCCTCTCTTATAATTAACACAACACTAAAACCTTAATAAAAATGGACTCTCTCTCTAAAACAGAGTCGCTCATTCCCTCTTCAATCTTCCATCTCTTCTTTTTCCACGTCGCCGCTATCCTCAAAAAGTAGCACCGGCAGCAAGCCCAAAAACCAGCACCAGCGGCTAGCCCAACGACCAGTTGCAGCCACCACCGACAACTCCACACCGAAGAACACCATCCAACTAATGCCACCCTCACCAAAAATACCCCTTCCGCCGCAACCCCTCTATATTTTTTCTCTCCCTCATCTCCACAACAACATTACCGTCGCCCATCTTCTTTGAAGAACTGATCAAACACCGACAAACCTCACCAGCTGCTCTGACGCCGCGACTGTTCCTTCATTCAGTCAGAAACCAACTACACCGCTGACCAATTTGTCATAAAAAAGTATGGTTTCTTAAGAATCCATCTCTAGATTTGATTTTGTATTCAATTTTCACGTCCAAATTTCAATTATCTTCTACCCCTTCTTTTTTTTCCTTTGGACAGATTCTGTTATCTGAAATTGATGAAAGTTGGTTGAGATTTTTGATTTAATTTCTTGTGATTTGAGCTTGTTAATTTGTGTAGACTATCATATGTTAAAAGCCCCAAATTTCATTGATTTTGATTTTATTATTGGGATTCTAATGTTACAATTTTAGAATTTGTGTTCTCCTTGATTTACTGGTAGAATTTTCATTGCTGAAATGCTATTGAATCAGGTCAAAATTATGATTTTCTTGCTACTTCTCTCGATCACTTTGGTCCTAGATGAATTTTGGTAGTCTTTGATGTTCTTAAGTCATCTGTTTTCATCTTTTTGAAATTCGAATTTGTGGTGGTCTTTTACTTGATAAAGCTAAAGATTTTATTACAAATCCGATGACCTCTCTTAATATTTGAATTGATAGCTGATTATAGTAGGCTTTAATTTGTTTGCTATTAATTAAAAATTTTATTTGAATTGATTGATATGTGATTGGAATAAAATTATGTGACAGCTCCTGTAATTGTTTATTTTTGATAAATTTTATGTTTCTATGATTTCCTTAGTCTTTATTCTCATTTGGTATGGACAAATGATTTTTACTCAACTGATTATGGTACATTTTGATTAAGTAGATGATTGTGGGATCATAATAACTAATGGGATTACACGCCTTGGTTTGAAATTATGTGGTGTCTTCATATTTTTGTTAAATTCCATGATCTTAAGTAGGGTAGCTTGACGTTGGCTAGTGCTTTGGAGATGGAGGAAAAGTTGAAGAGTAGGAGGGCTTGGGAGAGTAGAGCGGATATGGATAGTATGTGGGAGACGACTACTGTTTGCATTAGGGAGATCTCTAGAGAGGTGTTGGGTGTCTTGAGAGGTCAATCTAGTAAGTATCGAGGGGATTGGTGATGGAACAAAGAGGTTAAGAGAAAGGTGGAGTCTAAGAAGGTGGCCTATGCCAAGTTGGTTGAGAGCAAGGATGACGAGGAGAGACAGAAAAATAAGGAGGAGTATAAGGTAGCTAGGCGAGAGGCTAAGCTTACGTTTACGATGGCTAAGACTGTAGCATTTGAGAGCGTGTATAAGGTTTTAGAGGAGAAAGATGGGGGATAAGAAGTTGTATAGGCTTTCCAAGGACAGAAACAGAAGGGCTCGTGATTTAGACCAAGTAAAGTGCATCAAAGAAGAAGATGGTACTGTGTTGGTTGAGGATGCCCTTATTAGAAAGAGGTGGCAGTCCTATTTTTATAAGCTCTTGAATGACGAAGGGGACAAAGGTTTCGTGTTGAAGGATTTTGAGAAGTCAGAGGAGTGTTACGGTTATGGTCATTATAAGCATATTAAGGTTGAGGAGGTCAAGGGGGCAATTCGCAGGATATGTCGGGGTAAGGCAGCGGGGCCAGATGAGATTCCAGTGGATTTTTGGAAGAGCACTAGCGGGACAGGTTTAGAGTGGTTGACAAAGTTGTTTAACATTATTTTTAAGGCAGTGAAGATTTTTGAAATGTAGAGGTGGAGTACGATGATTCCTTTATATAAGAACAAGGGAGACATCCATAGTTGCAACAACTATAGAGGTATTAAGTTGTTGAGTCACACTATGAAGGTTTGGGAATGGGTGGTTGAGTTGAGATTGAGAAGGATTGTGACTATCTCTGAGAATTTGTTTAGTTTTATGCCAGGTCACTCGACTACTGAGGCTATTCACCTTGTGAGGAGATTAGTGGAGCAATTTTGGGAGAGAAAGATTGGTGTTTATTGATCTTAAGAAGGCGATTGGTGTTTATTGATCTTAAGAAGGCTTATGATAGAGTGCCCATGGAGATTCTGTGGAGGTGCTTGGAGGATAGAGGAGTGTCCGTGGCATACATTAGGTCGATTCAGGACATGTATGATGACGCAAAGACTTATTGTGAGGACGGTAGATGGAGATTCAGAGCACTTTTTAGTTTTAATAAGGTTGCATCAGGGATCGACTCTTAGTCCTTTTTTTATTTGCCTCGGTGATAGATGTGTTAATGCAACGCATTCAGGAGGTGCCTTGGTGTATGTTATTTGCTGATGATGGGGTATTTATTGACGAAAATCGGGGAGGAGTTAATGATAAGTTGGAGATTTGGAGACAGACTCTTGACCCTCAAGGATTTTGGTTGAGAGGACCAAGACGGAGTACCTGGAGTGTAAGTTTAGTGATGTGTCACAGGAGGCTAACGTGGTTCTGAAGCTAGACTCTTAGGCCATTCAGAAGAGAGAGTTTCAAGTATTTGGGGTCTATGATTCAGGGCAGTAGTGATATTGACAAAGATGTCACGCATCGTATTGAGGCAAGGTGGTTGAAATAGAGGCTCACTTCAGGAGTTTTATGTGATAAGAAAGTGTCCCCGAAGCTTAAAGGTAAGTTCTACAGATTGGCAATCCGACTGGCTATGTTGTATGGAGCGAAGTGTGGGCCAGTTAAGAAATACCACATCCAGAAGTTAAAGATGGTGGAGATAAGAATGTTACGATAGGTGTGTGGTCATACCAGGAAAGATAGGGTAAGGAATGAGATTACTCGGGAAAAGGTGGGAGTGTCTCTGGTGGAGGACAAGATGTGAGAGTGAGGTTACGTTGGTTCGGGCATATAATGAGGAGGTGTTCTGATGCTCCAGTGCGGAGGTGTAAGACACTGTCTATGGATGATTTTAGGCCGAGTAGAGGTAGGCTAAAGAAATATTAGAGTGAGGTGATTAGGCATGACATGGAGTAGTTACAGCTTATGAAGGATATAACCGTTGATAGGAACGTATGGAGGAGGAAGATTAGGGGGTGGGAGTGTGTCGGTAATAGTAGGGGAGTATTCATTTTTATGTCTGTAGTTTCTTATTTGTAGTGTTGAGTGTTGTCAATGGTTTTGGATTTATAGTTTTAGTATTACCCTGTGGATCTAGTATTATCTTGTGGCTAGCGTTTTTAGTTTATATATATTTATGTTTTATGTTTGTTATATTGTTATTAGTTCTAAGCTGGGGGTTTATCGGAAACAACCTCTTTACTTCACCTGAGGTAGTGGTGAGGTAGTGGTATGGACTGCGTACACTTTACAGTCCCCAGATCCCACTGGGTGGGAATACACTGGGTATGTTGTTGTTGTTATTTAGGCTAGACAAATTTTACTTGTTTAATTATGGTAACTCTGACATTAAATTGATTCACTTTCTTAGTTTAAACGAAAATAATCCTTTTGACTGATTTCTCTGAATATTCTTCTTTCCTTTTATTTTTGTGATTGCCCACTATATAATTAAATTTTCTCTTCTTTTTTGGAACAACTTTTCAAATCCTATTCTCTCTATGCAAAAAGAATTGAAAATACTACTTCTCTTCTCTACACTTATTAAAAGAATATTTCCTTTCCTTTGCTTTTGGACTTGAGGCTGCTTCGGATACTATCAATCGCTATTAGTTATACTTTAGGAAGCACACTTTTCTTATTTATATTTATTATTCTCGCTACTAATCGGTTAGTTTTTCTTAACGATGCATTAGTTTTTATTTGCGTACTTTAAATGTGTTATGTCGTAAGCCTTCTACTTCTTTGAGCATTTTTGTAACTTCTTGGCTGTTATGCTATTTGCTTTTGACATTTTTCTCCTCTATTTGCAATTAAATGTTCTTTCCAGTAGAATGTTGTTGTATGTGAATCTGAAATAATCTTTGTGCATCGCATAATCCCTTTTGTGTGAGCCTGCTTGGGATCCCTGAGATCCCAAGGATCTCGATAGTGCCAAAGGTTGGTTATGTGTCGCTAAAGGTATATTTTGAATTCGAGGTATATGTTGGTGCTTTCTTTATGTTCACAGGTTGGAGGTGAAGAAGTGTCGCTTAAGATGGAAATGGACAGTAAAACGCTTGTCAATTAGTTTTTAGTTATTTACGAGCTTTCTATTTCATTCACTTATTTTGTAATTAACGGTATATGTAATAATGAGAAACGGTGACTGCATATGGGGGGCGGGGATTGTGTGAATAAATGTTTATGTGAATTATGTTATCACTTAGGCAAATACTAATCTAGGATCAATAATACTCTTATGTTGTCAAAATTATGTTATCACTTAGGCAAATACTAATCTAGGATCAATAATAATATTATGTTGTCACTTAGAAATTATGTTTTTTTGGAATTATTAATTGACTTTCAAGAACTTCATTTCCGTATGTGTTGTTTAATTTTAAAATATTGCAATTAATTTTTAGTATTTTGCGCATGTGTAGTATTAGGGGTTTGGGCCACAGGTGACAAAAGATTTTTAAAATGAGGTGTAGGTGATACAAGTCTTAATTATTAAGTGGAGTTGACAATTATTTTATTATGGACTAAGAAAGTTGGGGAAGTTTGAAAATAATTTACAAATTTTTAAATTTATACTTTCATCCAAATATTAGCCTATATAATGAAAAACGGAGGGAAAGAAGGTGTCTTTCTCTCTTGTTTCATCCATTGTTGTTTTATCTCTCTTAGCGATTTTTGTTGTTCATTGTTGTTGCTGCTTCATTCATCATCTTTTGCTTCATTATCATCATCTTTTGCTTCATTATCATCATCTTCTACTTCATTATCATTTTCATCTTGTTCTTGTTGACCATTTGTTGTTGTTTTCGCTACTGTTGCTATTTGATCAATTTCTTAGGTCAAATTTTATTTCAAACATCACTTTCCACTTTGGCATTACTTCATAGGAAACGTTGGTAAGTCAAATTATGATTTTTAGTTGAATTTGTTATCTGGGTAACTGCTATTATGTTGTTATTTTCCAATAATGGATAGAACCCAATCATGAATTCAACATAAGATCCATCTGTTTAAACAGATAAATCATCTATTGCGACAGATGAGACATCTGTTTCAACTGAAGACTGATATGTTGGATTCATGTTTAAACAGATGAGTCATCTATTGCAACATTTGACATATCTATTGTAACAGATTAGTTACCTATTGCAACAGTACCTGAACTCGATTACAACATCTATTACAACAGATTAATAACCTGTTGCAGCAGGTAAGTCATCTGTCACAATAGGTTAATTATCTATTGCAACTGTCACTCATCTGTCGGAATCAGTTTCAAAGGTGATTTAGTTGTAACATCAATCCCAACAGGCGCTTCATCTGTTGCAACAGATATTTAGGAGCGTAACATGAATTCCAACAGGTAAGAATATGTTGCAATTATTCACTTACTTGTTGCAACAGATAAAACATCTATTGGGATTCATTGACGGCACTATGAAATCACTATCAATTTTTTTTTTAACAAATGACTTTATTTAGGTACCACTAATGGAGGGATTAATAACAATAGGGGTAGATTGTCATGGTTAATGAGTCGAGAAGAGCAATCGATATGTATGGCGTTGGAAGGAGGGTGAAATGCTAGAGACGATAGCTATGACAGTCCAAAGTGATGTTTTGTATGATGATTTACAACATATGGGTAATCTATTGAGACATGGCAATCCATTTGATAATTTACAACAGATGCATAATCTGTCGCAACAGATGACTTAATCTGTTTGATAATTTACAACAGATTTGTAATCTGTTGTTACCTGATCTGGTTGATAATTTACAACAAATGAGAAATCTGATGCAATATATTGAACATTTATTTTTTACAATTTTAATTGAGTTCATATGTTAGACTAATAGTACCTAAATTAATTAATCTAGGACCAGGGGTGAGTTTTCATAGGGTCAACTGGAGTGCTCGGTCAACTACAACTTCAATTGTTTTCATACAATTTCAATTGAATTACCCTTTTGGCAATTACATGATGAGAGGGTTAAAAATTTGCATATATTTTATGATTTTACAATAATTAAGATCAATTCGGACCAAATTAAAATTTTCAAAACTACTTGTCATTCTTTTCCAAAATACAAATAAACCCATAAAAAACATTTCATCATTTCAAATCTCGAGGTCTCGCTCTTTCTCTCTCATTCTCACTCAACAATATAGTACAAACAATAACTACTCAACAAATTTTCTCAACCCTCCACAACAGATCACTTTTCTTCTCATTTTCGACCACATAGGTGTTATTTTCGACTTAATTTTTGCTTGTATCAGTCGTTTTCTTTGTCTTCATAAGCAACAGATTTCGAGAAGAGCTCTATATTTGTTATTTTTTTTAAAAAAATAAGGGCTTTTAAGTTAATGATGAAAAATAAAACTTTTAGTTGAATTATATTCGAGAAGGGGTTTACAATTTTGAGTTTTGATGGTAAAATCATAGGAAGAACTCAAGAAATCCGTAGTTTCCATTGCAGTGTTCCGTTGATTGTCGTGGTATTGTTGGATGGTGTTTGTGGTGTTGGTGGTGGTGGTGGTGTTTGTGGTGGCACTGGTGGTGGCATTGGTTAGTGGTGTTTGTGGTGGCTATCGGTGGTGTTGGTATTCATGGTGTTTATTTATTTGTTGGCATTGGGTGATGGTAGTTGTGGTGGTGGTTGTTGGTGTATCGGTATTCGTGGTATTTATAATGTAGTTTTTAAAATCTATACATACATCAATTGCAATGTAATTTTGTTTTTCCTTGTTTGTAGGTAAAACATGTCTCCCAAAAGAAAAGAAAGTGAAAGTGGATCAACGTCTGACCACTAAAAAAAAAGGCTACAGTACAGAGGGATTCGGAGGAGCTTCCTGAATAATCTCAGTCAGGAAAAAGTGAAGCTGAGAAGAGATGTGAAAACAACATTGAGGGAGGTGGACAAGGGTCCGTAGATGGTGATAAAAAAAATAAAAGTGAGAAAGAGGAGGAATTGGAGAGTGAGAAAGAGAAAGAGAATGATCATCAACATGATGATAATGGATCACCGATGGGGCATGAATTAATATCGACATCCCAGCATGATCCTGTGAAAACTTTTAGTATTGACAGGTTTCAAGTTGCGATGCCGATAAATGACCCAGAAGGAAAACAACTAACTGGTCAAATTTTACTTAAATGTCAGATGGGGAAAAATTTTGAACATTCTATGAAAAATATGAAGCACAAAAACATAGGCGGACTTTTTAAGAAGAGCTGCTTTGGATGCTTTCTTGAGCTGCCTGAGGACCCCTCTGCCCGTATCCGTTTCCCTATGACGATGGTATATGGTCTTCTCAAGCGCAGGATCAAGTACATGGGGGTTGGTAAAGATCCGGAGGAGGGAGGAAAAAGATAGATAAAATTTGGATCAACTACTGTGACATGTCCATTTGTTTTGTCTTGCAAGAGTTTACCATAGTGACGGGCTTGAGATGCCATCGTCCAGAAGGACCACCACCCCGCAAAAGATCCAAGGCAAGAAATGCAAGGAAAAAATAAATGGGTTGTTTGACATTGCTCGACGTGGCTATAAAACATCAGATTTGTTGATAGATCTCGAGGATAAAACCATACCAGAGCAGTACAGGGAGAAATTTTGCTTAGTTTGGTTTGCCTATTAGGTTATATTGGTAAGAGAAATCAACAAGGTCATAGAAGATCATTTGTTGGTGCGTGTTGAGGATTTTGATAAATTCAACAACTATCCCTGGGGATATGACAGCTTCTACTTGACTGCCCAATATATACTGACAAAGCTATCCTCAGGGACGACCACATTATACGGCTTTCCTTGGGCTTTCATGGTAAAATTATCACTAATTTTACTCATCCATTAATTTATATTGAATATAGTTATTATGAATTTTTTTTTGGCTTGCTTCCTGTTTACATTTTTTAGGCTTGGGCATTTAAAGCCATTCCTCCCCTCCGAAAGTAGTTAATGGATTACCCATATGAGGTTTCTCATCCAAGGATGTTTAGGTGGTTGGCTGTAAAGACCAACACCAATATTAAGGAGGCTGATCTCTTTAACCCTCCGAATGATGTAGTACGTCTTCTTCAAGTAAAATAATTTTACTCAAAGATAAGAATGATATTAAATAGATGTTATATCTGGTGCAACAGATATTATATTTGATGCACCAGATGGGACATCTGTTGCGACAGGGTATATCTTGCATCAGATTACTCATATGTTGCTTTGGTTCTTTAAACCCGACTCCTAAAAGATTAACCATCTACTGCAAATTATGGAATAGATGTGTAATCTTATAACATATTGTTCATCTGTTGTGATGTACAGATTATCTATTGCATAACAGATTACCCGTCTTGTTCAACTGTTGCAACAGATGATTGATATTTTGCATCAGATTATCCATGTGTTGCTCTGTTTCTCTAAACCAGACTCAAACGGATTTTAACCATATACTGCAAACTATGCAACAGATGGGTCTTTTTTTTTAAAATATAGTCCAACTGTTAAAATTATTATATTATATGATTTAAATGCATCTGTCAATTTTTTATAGGTTGTGCATCCATGGATCGTGCCTACTGAGGAGGAGTCGGTGATGACTTCTTATATTACTCTAGGTCATGTTGATACTATAGCAGACCCAATGGTGGAGTTAATAAAGAAGGAATTGGCTGGAGCAACAGCCATAAGAAGAGCAGTTAGGCAAAGTCAGCCTAATGTTGAGGCTCTTCATGACCAACCTTTTACCAAGGCAGATCCGGGTGCTTCTTCAGGTAGAGTTGTTGGTGTTGGTGGCAGGCATGCTGATGCTGCTACCACTCATGATGATGAGCATGTTGATGCTTAAGAAAGAATAAATATATTTGAAAACACCCCTTTTTTCCCTTACACAAGTCCCTCTCATCCCTCTTCACCCTCGTGTTCTCGTTGTGAATGTGAAGAGTTGAAGGATAGACAGGATAAACTCTTTGAAAAAGTAGAGGCTATATCTAAAAATATCGAAGAATTCATATCTAAGAGGTGTGTCATACCATCCAAAAAGGTGAGGAAGCCGTACACTCTTACAGTGTTGGTTAGAAGAAAGAAAAGAGCAATTAGAGGCGTACTCTCCAGTCGAAAATAAAAAAAAATTGCAGTTCCTCTCTCTCCAAAAGCTGTTAAAGTTCAAGGGCTAGTCAAGAAGGTAGACATATACGCAGAACTTGGAGCTGGAGAGAAGAGGGATCTACGACAGGCCAAGAATGCCAAGCCAGGCGCAGCAGATTAGCCCAGGCCTCCCTTTTCCCCCCAAGACTTCCAGACTATGACTGATATACGTATGCCGTACGATGACAAGGCAAGTTTACTTTTTCTAACCTATCCCTTCTAATCTAACCCATGAAGAAGAAGCTACGGAATAGATTTCACATCAGTTGTAACAGCTGGGTATACTAGTGCATCTGGTAGTGGTTCTATTGTAACTTATTACCCATCTGTTGTATAAGTTGCATTGGATGGACCCTATGCAACAGATGGACTATCCAGTGTATCTTTACTATTACTAACCTATTTAAAAATTGACTTCTTATCTCACAGCATGTTGACATAATTCTCTACCTTATGAGGAAAAGGCAATTAATGTACTGGAAAGCTTATGATGCTGCCGATAGAATAATGAACCTCGACTTCTGCAAGAAGCTCAAGGATAGGTACGATCAACTCAATGGGGATGCGTTATCCCTTGGAGTGGGACTTGATTTCCTAGTTCCTATGTTGGTCTTGGATGAAGAAGAAATAATAAAATATGTTAGAGAGGATAGGCCAAATCCACACGGTAAGAGCTGGACCAAGGAAAAAAGGACTCTTGCAGTCATTAGCATGAACGGCATGCATTATCGGGCTGTTGAGATAATACTCGAGGAGGGAAAGATCAATTTTTATGACTCCAACGTACCTCTCATCGATGATTTAGCCACTGGTGGTGTTGTTGCCCATCTTATTGAGGGAGAGTAAACTGATGAATCATTTTCTAAAGGAAGTGTTGATGAAGAAATCATGGGATTTTGAAGGTCAAAACAAGGGAATGATCCTTCCAAAAGATGATGCCTCTAAAGCGACCGGCTCGCACGCTCTTGCACACATTGAATGTTTGTTGACCGGCACAGAAATGGCCAAGCCAAGGACTTTTCTGTGCAACAACATTGTGGCAAACCTGCAAGAGGTCTGAGCTTATGGGGTACTAACTGGACGCTTGAAGCCTGTGTATATAGAAGAGCCTGTGAAATAGAAATTTTTAATTTCAAGTTACCCTTCACTTTATTACATGTACATATAGTGGCAATAATTTTTTGCTGATGAAAGTTGAAATTTTTATAGTGCAATAGATTAGATTGTCAATCTGTTGTAAAATATATTTAATCTGTTCTGGCAAATAGTTTATCTATTGCAATAGGTTGGTTATCTGTTACATTACGCCGATGTTCTTCCTATGAATAATCTAATAATCTAAGTCTAATCTGTTGCAATAGTGGGAAGACCTATTTGATAATTTCCAACAGATGACCTAAATTTTACAACATAGGCCTAAATCTTTTTGATATTTTCCAACAGTTACGCTTGAATATTCATGTGCTCGATAACACCAAAACAGTAGCAAATACACACACCACCATGAAAATTTCAGCAATTAGGCTTGAATATCCATGTTCTCAACAACACCAAACCAGTAGCAATAACGGCAATAATGTAGTATCTTCTTGCTCGATTTTGTTTCTCTTCAGAAGCCTTGACTTTGTTCAACGAACCCCAGATTACACGATTTGCTTGTGAAGGGTTTCGTTCTTCATACCAATCAAAGTAATCGCATCCACCTAATTTTTATAAAAAAAAAAGAACACAAATTACAAAATAATTACAAGTCAATAATTAATCAACTAATTAAATAAAAAAATATTACCTTTGAAATCTTATAAGTAAAAAATCTACGACCCGAATTTTATTGAGTCCAAGAAGTCTTTAACAGAGCTTCATGACCGCACTTACAATTTCAAAAATCTTTATCACAAAAAATAGTGTAAGATGCACTCGGCATTGTCAAGCTCAGTTGGAAAAAATGAAAGAAATAATTTAAAGAAGTTGGATAGGTTAAAGAAGATTACGATGAAGAAGAAGATTTAGGAATTTAGGATTAAATTTTAGGAGGAAGATGAATATATAAGACAATGGGGGGGGGGGGGGGAAAGACCGTTGGGGGCCAAGTGATGGCAAGTCAGCAAAATGTGCCAGACTGACACATTTGATGCCTATTTTATTTTACGTGTTTAAAATGAACACTGTCTACTTGATGTCTATTTTATTTTAGGTGTTTGAATGGAACACCGTCGATGGGTTGAGCCTTTTTTATTTCAATTCAATTCACTTTAACCTTTTTACACGTAGTGGTAATTTTTTTATGTCCAATGAAAGTTGAATTTTTATAATGCAACAGATTCTGCATCTGTTGTAACAGTTATTCTATCTGTTTTGACATATAGTTTATCTATTGCAATAGGTTGATCATCTGTTGAATTATCTCGATGTTTTTATCTAAGTCCATCTGTTGCAATAGTGGGAAGACCTATTTGATAAATTCCAATAGATCACCTACCTGTTGCAATATATGTCTAAATCTATTCGATTTTTCCAATAAATGTGTCATCTGTTGCAACAGATACATTATCTGTTGCAATATTTAAACCTAGTATCTTTTCAATTAATAAGTTCAAATCTAAGGAATAAATAAAATTCATAGACAAAATAAAATAAATCAAAGCCTTCGTAAATTAGCTGAAATAAGTCAACGAATAAATGAAATGTAAAAAAATTGTTATGGGTACAGATCTCAACAAATACATCAACAACAATTTAAGTATACTGCCAAGGATTGCTTTGACAGGCTCAAGCTATAAAGATCTACTCAGTATGGACAAGTTGTTCTTTATCCGGTGCTATGGAATTCAGCTTTGCTCGTTGTGGATCTTTATTGTCGCTTACGTATGGTTTTTACACTTTCTGTTCTTCGTATTTTCATAAAAAGAGTAGTATATTGCCAATGTTGTTCAGTAGTAGCTTCTTCTACATCTACCTGGAAAGCTAGAATTGGTCAATACTAATCACGGAGATACAACAAAACAAAAAAGGATAACTCATCTCTTCTAGCAAATCAAATAGGTCTTCCTCCCATTTTAAATTGTCTCAAACAGATTATATTTCTGTTGCAACAATGAATCAACTATTGGGACAAATTTCTACATGAGGAAGACCCTGTATGATAATTTTCAATGGATGAACCATCTGTTGCAATATATGAATCATCTGTTGCAGCAGATAGGTCATCTGTTGGTACAAATAAAAGTGGTACGAAGAGCTGTTTGATTTACTAAAATAGATGAGACATATGTTTATCTGGTGCAACAGGTTAGTCAACTATTGCAACAGATGTATATATTTGTTTGATAATTTTCAGTAGATGTGTCATTTGTTGAAATAGATATATGATTGTTTGTTTTTTCAGTTGAAAGACATATAATATATTCACCTTCTTCAGCTTGTGCTTCTCTCCTTTGGACATTGTACGTTGCTCAGTGAAACATACAGACAGAGGAGTTGCAATTTTGATTTTTTGGATGCTTAATAATGCCTTGGAAATCACTCTCCTTCTCCTCTTAGCCCTAATATCTAATGGAGAGGATGGAAATAAAATCCTTTTTGATGGAATGAGACCCCTCTTAGATGTCAATTCCTTTGCAGAAGCAGTTAATACATTAATAGCATTAATCACTACATCGTGTTTCGTCCTGTAGTCTTGACATTTGCATGCAGAACATTCGCTGGAAGAGGCAAATTATGTATAACCAGTAAGATCATAGTCATAATGATTTGCTTTAAATACTGTAAGAGGAGCATCATTAGCACCAACAGCAGCACCACTACTACCACCAACAACTCCATTACCACTAAGACCATCAACAACAACAAGCCCAGCCTCCAAAATTATTTTTCTTATAATGGTTGTTGCTCCAAAAAATTATATTTTTATTTTTTTGATGATCTTAGGGTTCGATAAAGTTTGCACAGACCGTAAAGTAAGAAAAAATGACATCTTTAACTCTTGATTGGTTGGAACTAGCGATGAATGCACAATCTAACATAAATCATTACATCTTTTAGAATGATGATTAGATCATTCAAAAAGAATCATTGATTAAAAGAAAAAATTAATTATAATTATACTTACTGCATCCTTTGGGGGGTTGAAGACACCAAGAAATTTTGCATTTTTATCAGTTTTGGCCGACAACCATCTCAAGATTCTTGGACAAGAAACTCCTTCCTGGTAGTTCACTTGTTGTCTCAAATAAGGAATGGCTTTAAATGCCCAAGCCTATAAAATAATGTCAATAAATCAAAACCATTATTGAGTGAAAAAAATAAATGATATCATACTAGAAGAAAGAAACATTTACCATGAAAGCCCATGGGAAGCCATATAAGTTGACTGTCTTTGGCACTAACGAAGTCAACAAATATTTGATAGTCATTTTGAAGCTTTTATACCCCCAAGGATAGCTGTTAAACACCTGAAGATCCTCAGAGAGCATTGTTAAACCGAGGCTTATGTTGTTGTTAACATCTCTCGCCCAAAGAATATTATATACAAACCAACCCAAGCACAATGACTGCTTGTGCTTCTTTAAAAGTCCTTTACCTTTCAACGCTTCTATCAATTTTTTTTTAAGCTTGGACCAACAATGGACACCAGGTCATCATGATCACACGGCTTGCCTTTGTCTTTTTTGAGTGTGCGGGGTGCTTTTTTTGGGTTAGAATAGGTATAACTTAAGAAGGAGGATAATATTTTAGTCTAGTAACTATGGCAAACTCCTTCCAACCAAAACAAACAGGCATGCCATAGTAATTTATCTACACCTCATCCATCTTATCTTTGCTTTCATATATAAACCTACGCTTGAGAAGTTCATATCCCATTTTTATTTGAAAACAAGCATTGTTGTCCTCCGGCAAATCAAGATATTTTCCAAAGCAGCTATCCCTAAAATAAGCATCCAATTTTTGTTCTCGAAGTATTTTTTTGAAGGCGTCGAAAGATTTTCCCATGGATGACTTAACCACAAAATCACCCGTTAAATCTGTGGCACCATTGCACTACATTTTCACAGGATAACGATCAATGCTGAAGGCTTTGACCAACTCTTTGGTGGAAGGGATATTAGAATCTACATTATCTCTTTTGAAATATTCTTCCTCCCCATGTTCATCATATTCTGCTCCCAATTTCAATTGAGATAACGCTTGTAAAACAAGCTCATAGAGTGGTGGATGTAGCCTAGCTGCTTTACTTGTTTCTTTACTTGGACTTGATTCGGTTTCTGTTCTTTTGGGAACCATATTATCTAAAATTAATAGAAACATAAAATAATATATTATTGTTGATTAATGCATAGTTAAAAAAGGATAACAGTAAATCAAACAAGCAAAATAGTAAAATAACAGTTACAAAAGATCACCGATTTGTTGCACTAGGTAGTATATTTGTTGCCGCATATAACCAAACTGTTGCAGCGGATGAGTAATCTGTTGCAACAATACAAAATATATCACTCATCTTTTAACACAGATGAATGGTATCTACAACAGATCATACAACTGTTTTGACATTATATGTTGCAACATATAAGTGATCTATTGGAATAGTTAAATAATCTATAGCAATGGATGAGTAATCTATTGCGATAATACAAAATATCACTCATCTGTTGAGAAAGATGAATGGTTTATGCAACAGATCATACATCTGTTACAACATATGAGTGATCTGTCAGAGTAGTTAACTAACCTGCAACAACGACTGAGTAATCTGTTATGATAATACAAAAAATATCACTCCTCTGTTGAGAAAGATAAATGATCTGTGCAACAGGTCACACATTTGTTGGAACAGCTATCAACGGTCAATATTGTTTAGATTTCTTCCAACATAGGGTCATCTATCACGGCAGATGAGTGATCAGTTGGAAAAATCAAGTCTTGGACATTTCCTGTAGGAAGAGTTGATAGGATTTTATCCAACAGAAGGTTCGTCTGTTGCATCAGATCATTAATCTGATAGTTCTTCCATTGCACCAGATGGTTAATTAGTTGCATCAGATTTTTTATCCGATGCTTAATTTGTTGCAACATATGGTAAAGTTATTGCATCAGATAGTTAATCTGTTACATCAGATTATTAATCTGTTGCATCAGAAGTATAATCTAATGGTTCCTCTGGTGCATCAGATGGTTGATCTATTGCATCATATGATAAATCTATTGCATCAGATAGTTAATATGTTTCACCAGATGGGTAATCTGTCGGAGAAAACAAAAAATAGTAGCACGATTTTGTTCAACAAAACAATAGCAATTTCACTATTTTTACCAAGAACAAGAACAAAACAAATCAACCCAAATTGTCATTTTGTTTTTATAAACACAAACAATAAAAATTAAACTTCAAAAAAATACAACAAACAACAAAATATCATAATTCATTTTGAAAAGAGAAGAGAAAAAATATCAAAAATTAGAGATTTATTCTAACAGTATTTCAAATTAATGCAACAAATATTGAAATTATTAACCAATACTATAAGAGAAGTTGGCTCAAGTTCTTCATTTTCTTCAAAACTAAAAAGGCCATAAATTTTTACCTGTGAAAGAAGAAAAGGAACGATGAAGAATTCGAAGCTATTGTGGTCGGAGAGCAAGGCTATCACATCGATTGAAGGTTGAAGTCGAAAAGGAACTCGAAGCCCAACTATTTATAGTCGGATGTTGAAGTCGCCGAGGATTGAAATGAGAAATTTGCAGAACTGCTGGTTGAGAGAGAGTTGAGAGAAGCTGTCGAGAGAGGGATGAGAGACAGGTTGATTTGAATTGAAGAGAGGAACTCGAAGCCCAACTATTTATCGCTGGAGGTAGAAGTCGCCGGGAGTTGAAGGGAGAAAAGAAGGGAACTCGAAGCCCAACTATTTGTCACCGGAGGTAGAATACGTCGGGGGTTGAAGGGAGAAATTTTGCAGAACTATTGGTTGGGAGAGAGTTGAGAGAAGCTGTCAAGAGAGAGGAGAGAGTGGTTGATTTGGATTGAAGAGGGGTGTGGGTTGGGTTGATTTGGATTTTTGAAAAGATTAGAAAATTTTGAAAATATTAATCAAATCCACAATTAACTTAATCAAGTTTCCTAATGAGGTTTCCTATCTGTTGGTCAATGTCATCAATCCTTCATTCAAGACTTAAAATACACCTTTCCTTCAATTTTCTCTAGTTTCAGCATCATAAAAAAAAAACTCGGCATTTAAAAACAAATTTTAAGTATTATAAAAATCAGTTTCAACATATATATTTATTTAATTTTCAGCATACTATAACTAATTTTCAGCATTTATATTTATTTTTCTGCATGTTTTTATTAATTTTCAGCATAGTAAAATGAATTTTCAGCAGATAAAAATGAATTTCCAGCACATTAAAATAAATTTCAGCAATGAAATTTAGTAATTTTCAGCTTTAAAAAAATTATTTTCAGCATTTAAATTAAATCCCAGTAATATATTTTATCAACTTTTAGCATTACTTATCAACATTTAAAGTTAATTTTTAGTATTTAATTTTTGTCATATAAAGGTCAATTTCCACCATTTTAAAACTTATTTTTTATAGCTTTTTAAACTGATAACTTTAAATTATTTTCTATACTTTGAAACATTCTCAATATGTTTAATTGATTTTCGTATTTGAAGTTGATTATTATCCTGTCCATTTAATTTCATAACATGTTCACTTAATTTTTTGACATGTCTATTTGCAATACAATATTTTGAATTGCCCATTATTTCTCACCAATAACAGTTATTCGTCACTTAGGTATCATGCCTATAGGTTTTAATGTAAAATTTGTTAACTATTTGTTTAGCTTGACACTTAAATAACCTTAATCTAATCAAGTGGCTTATTTGAGACCTTTATGTAGTAAATGCTAGTCTTTGTTGTTTGACGTGAATTGAGTATAAGCCTAGCTTTATTCTATCTAGACCAAATCCAAATTAGAAAGTCCAAAGCCTCTTGGACATTAAGTTGGGACGGGTAGACATTTTATGAAATGCTAGTTTTATCCTTTTTTTTAGAACGCCTTTAGGCTTAGTAACTAAATTAGGAGGGGTGGGTAACTTTTGGAAATGATGGAAGTTGACCCGAGTATGATTCGATAATGCGACATACATGCTGATTTGCAATAATAAATAATAAATCCTTGTCAACCTTTTTAAATTGTTTGGGTTAGTTTAGATTCTTTAATTTAATATAAATATTTTGTTATATTGACTGTGTCTCTTCTGTCTTCTCGCTTATTTAGTTTATCTATTTTACTTGTTTTATCACTTAGATAATTAGTAGCTAAAAAATAACTAAATTACATGTCTCATTTATTCATATTTTTACCACTTAGTAACATTAAGTTAATAAAATAAATGACCTTTGTTTATCACGTAGAATCCCTATTTAAAATATAAATTCGGACTGGAACCACATTTGTGGTCCTCAAAAGGTGTCTAACACCTTTCTTTTGAGGTAATTTGAAGCCTTACGCGATTTTTTGGTGAACTAGACTAACTAAATAAGTTCATAACAGAATGATTCCCCAACGCACCTTAATTCGTTAGGTGGTGACTCTTCACTCTTTTATCATCTAAAAAAGAGTTGTCATGTTGAATCTCGCTTTTCATGAGAAAAATGGAGTGCGATAGCTATGAGCCTCAAGCATATTCTTTGACTCTATTTTATCCCATAAGGACAAAGTAATGTTGTTGATAGATGCAGACACGACTTCAGCATGCATTTCTAGAAGTTTCAGCGTAACATCGAACTAAAGAGTCAGAGATGGATATTAAATATCTTCAGCATCAGCCAAAAGATTTGGGGCTAGTCCAAGATCCAGTAGAGCTCATGAATACTTTATCCCTTCAAGATTCAGTACTGGGAATCCTAAGCCTTTTTGTAGATCCCTTATAGTTAAGGATGACATTAGGATCATTGAGCAGTTCTTAGGCCAGAGTTGAATTTATTAGTGTTTATTAGGGCTCCTTATCAGTTTTGTAGTACAAAATTGGGTTTCATGAGTGGGCCAACCATATTATTATGCTATATACCTCTGAGAAAGATGTGGTACGTGGATTTATTAGAGGATTGACATTACCACTCAGCTTGGCCTCAGAGCACTTGATAGAATTTAGGTCTTCCTTATCTTAAGTTGTTGATCATTCAAGGACCATATAGAGAGCATGCATTGAGACTTATGGAAGTGGTAGTACATGACCATGCCATCCGTATAGTGCTATTGGTTTTTCATTCGGAAGTGAGGATCCTTTCGGTGGAGGTCAGCTTCACTTATAGCCTATTAGTTCTACGCAAATAACATTTCAGATTATGGGTGGCTCTCAAATTGGTTATGAAAATCACAGTGGGAAGAGTTCCCATCAGACCTTGCAGAATTTTTGGTATGAATCTTCCGATTATGATGGCCATTCTGGATTAGGAGGGGCATTATCTTGGAGTATTCCAAGAGCTTGTTATAGACTCGGTAAGATGGGACATTGGTTTAGAGAGTGCCCCAAACACCAGTTAGTTGATCAAACAGAGTTAGCATGTATTCTCCAGTAGCTTAAAGTTATTGAGGTAGGCTATGACTGAGGGAACGATGATCATGGTAGTAGAGAGTACTCTTAGCATTAGTTAGCTAGCCATTTAGACTCAGTTCGTGTCGCTCACTTGGTTAGGGATTCAAGGGTTTGGTATGACTGTAGAGCGATCAATCACTGGCTTAGAGAGTTCCCCCGACATTGGATTACTAGTCATTCAGCTCATCAGATCAGCCTTTTGATGTTATGGAACTTTCAATTAGAGATAGTGCTTGGTGCCTCAGTTGATGATTCAGTCGGTTGGTCCAAGTTTGGTCTCATTCATATTTATTCTCCCTTAGACTCGCCAGGCATGTGGTTGTGGATTTCACAATGATAGGTGTGCTTTTATTTTCCATATTTACCTTTTTCATTTGTGTGTATTGGGGTTTTTGTACCCATCGATGATTATATGCCTTGATGAGTTCATATTGTTTGGTATGTGCCTTGTTATTAAATTCATGATTATATGACTACCCTCGTGGTTTATTTCTTTTAGTAGTGGATAAAGTAGATCTGTATTGATATTTTCTCTCTATGGATGTAGGGTTTGGGTTTGAGTCATATTTACCTTGGCATATTGGCTTTATTGTGTCCCTTGAGTGGTACTTGCTATTGATGTTCATTTATGGAACTGCCTATTTAGTATACTAATGTTTATATTATTGTTGTTATTGCTTTCATTTCTTGATGTTATTGATCCTCATTGGGTAGTTGTTTAGACTAGTGTTATCTAGTTAGAATTCCAGTACTTGCGGTTTTTATTCGTTGGCTCGGGAAGCTATAGCCTGATTAGAAGATTTATTTTCTATAGCAAAGTGAGGTTGGATGTTTCCCTTTTTGTTGGCTAAGTGATACAAGAACTAAACCTAAAAAACAAAAATTAAGGACTCAATGAACAAAAATCAGCAACCACAAGACAAAGAAAACCACACATAGAAAGGGGATGAAGAAGAAGAAGATTGAATAAATGTAAAGATAGATAGAGAGACCCTCACTTACACCAATGATTAACACAAGAAGGTGTATCAAACCTTCAAACACACCTCACCAATGTAAAATCAAACCTCACTCTTAGGTGAATCAAAGGAATTCACACTCCCTCAATCACACCTTTCTTGCCAAATGTTCAAGACAAATGAAAATCCATTTACTTGCATTAAAACACTCAAGTTTCGGTTTCTACACTAAACTAAGACTAAGAACTACACCCTAAAGAGTAATCTTTCAATATTCTTCAAAAGCTAATGAGAATGGAAAATAACATGTCTATTTATACTATTACATAGTAAATGTCAAAAACATCCTTAATGAGGAAGGGAATTGGGGTGCCTCTTGAGTGTTACTTTGGAGTGTAAAATGTCTTCAATGCCCTTCACTTGAGGTGCCTATTTAGTGTATAAGTCCTCCTCTTTTTCCTCTCTTGATCAAGGCTTCAAAATGGTCTAAAAAGGACTTCAATTGCTTGCCAATTCCGAAGCTTGAACCTTGGACAATATCTTATGCTCTTGGTGCTCCTCATGCTTGTATCATTCTCTCCATATTGAAAGAATTTGTCCTCAAATTTAGATCTTACAAAACCAAAGAGAGAGCAAAACAAACACATAATCCTCTTGGTAGGAGGGTTAGTATTAGTACCACACTCATATCATCAACCCATGGTTGCTTACACTTGACATACACCCATATATCTTTAAAATTTGACATGAAAAACTTTTCATAAAAGGGTATAAAGAAGTTGATGGCATAAACATCAAAAAGGAATTTAGTATGAACTGAAACTATACCTTCCACAACTCAAAAGTATTCTGGGGTCAAATGGGATTAGAAGACAAGGGGTTAATCCGAGGTGACCCACTCCTTTTACTAGGCTACCAAACTCACAATCATCATCATTCAAGCAAGGAAACCAGACACCAAACTTAATACCTTTACATAATACCAATTCAAAATTAATATGGCTATCATCATAGACAAAGAGGTAGTATAGGAAGGAATCATGTGTGAAGACATCACCCAAGGTGCTATCATCTACAAGAGGGTCACTTGTTCTAAAAGATATAGAACATAAGGCACACAAGGATGGAATTAAATCAATTAAGCACATATGACTTCTTCCCCTCAAGTAAAACATCAAATTGGCATCTATAAGTTGGGATTTACTCAATTCAAGCACAAGTGCGTCAAGTAAGGATGCACATTTAGAAGCATTATCCTAAGACGACAATGAAACTTTTGCCTTTGGGTTTTCAAGAATAATACTTTGCTTGTCATGTAGACCAAGCAACAAGGTGGTTGTCCCAACATCATCATATCCACATTTTGCACCAGGGTCAAATGGAAAGAGTGGCCTTAGACATGGATCTAGACAAAACTCTTTTTCCCCATAGGCTTCACCCAATCTAAAAGAAATACTCTCTACAATAGCATACATATCATCAAAGGATAATAGAGAGTGGAGAAAGGTGTCACACAAATCAGCTTCAACTATGGTGCCCTTCTGAAAGTACTCACTAGTTCCAAGTTCATCACTACTAGGATTCTCAACATAGGAAACACACAAAGAAAAAGTAGATGGAATTTCTAAGAATGCACCACTTTCTAATTTAAGAGAGTAATCCCCACATAGATATAAATCACCATGAGAAGCCAAGGGATCACACACAAAATCATTTTTACAAGACCAATCACAATTCGGGTTTCCTAAATATTCATGCAATTCAAGGTCATCTTCACCTGATTGTGCCTTTTCTTAGTTTCTTTGAGCAAAACTATCGATATGGCTTTCATCATACAACATGCTCAAAGAATTATCTCCAATCCCATGATCAACTCCATCAACATCATTACTAACTTAAGACCTATCAAAGACACCACACATATGCTCAAGTAGTGGACTACATTCGTGAGTAGGTTGATCATCATTCACATCCTCACTAATTATTGGCAACTCACATTCCAAAGTAAAATCACCTTGATTTTCACAAGTGTCAACTAGTGTGTGAATACTCTTATCACTTGGTAATGGAAACTTATTCAAGTTATAAGTGCTAGTACTAGATGGACACAAATCATTCTTACGAAAAGAATCAATTTTGTCATCTTTAGGATCAACTAGTGCTTGCAAACTTACAACAATATTTTGGTCTTTATGTAATGTAGAAATACAAAGAGTATCACAAAGGGAAGACTCATACAATTCTTCTCTAAGGAAACCATCAACTATATCCACTTGGCTACTACTAGCCACATCACGGCATTCTAAGTTTATAGGAGTGTAGGAGATAGCAGTGTTACCTTTTAGCTCACATGAGGTATGGCCTTCACCTAGGTTTGGATCATGGAATCCCATTTGTTCCTTTGGGAAGCTCTCATTACAAGGGATTTTGTCAAGAATTCTTCCTTGCATCACCTCTTTGTCATTTTTTCCAAAGTTGGAATTCTTAGCCAAGAGCTCCATTTGATCATCAACTATGTGTTCTTGAGGAACTCTCCTTGAATCCTCCGGTGAAAGTATATTATCTTGAACCTATACACAAGGAGAATTGATACTAGGCAAAATGCTAGTATCTTGGTTAGTGGTGATTTGGCTTCGATGGCATGCTTGAATTATCAATTAGCGTAGACCTTCAAGGTACCGATGGAAATTTTTAAAAGGATCCGAGGTAGTATAAATACTATAACTATCCAGGGTGGATGATGTTTTTCCTTCCATTGTCAAGGTACCTAAGAGAAAACACCTACAGAACAACAAACAAGTTAGGTCAAATAACCTCACACACTCACACTCGGATCTCACCTCACACTTGGTCTCACAAGTGTTGAATACTTGGTAAGTGAATTGAGTGGTGAATACGCCTTGGTCCGGAATTGATTTTTTTTTATAAGACTCAAATACAATGATGCAAAGACTTGAACCAACAAACTACTATGACTTAAAAATAAGAAAAGCACACAAAAAGCGAAGACATAAATAAAACAAACTTAAGACTAATTATTAACCTAGTAGGTACTTACTAGTTTGCTAATTAGTGATAGAATTAACACAAAAGCAACTAGAAACAACAAATAGAAACTTAGAAATGTAATTTAGAACTTAATTTGGTTGTTTATATAGTGATAATGTGGCAGCTTGTGATTGGACGTCACTTTTTTCAAAATTTTCAATTCTCAAATTCTTGTCTCAGCCAAACAACACTTAGGGAAGGAAGAGAATTCATTTGGAGGGAAAAATATTCAAGTTTTAAGCCTTTTCAAGCTTTAAAATGGATTAGAAATGAATTGGTCCCCCGCTTGTACTTGTAATTGTACTTGAAGATTCCTTTTGTCTTTGTTGTTTTCTTCTTTTGGCAAGACTAGGAAGCTTCTTGGAAATTGCCTTGAACAACTAGTAAACTCTCTTTCCTCTCTTTTATAGATCAAATAAGAACTTTTGAATATTCTTCTCCAAAAAAATATGGAGAATTGAGGAAGAACAATATGAATATTCAAGAATTGACCAAGGTTTGACCACTAGGCAAATGAACCCTGAATTCAATTTCTCTTTTAGATCTAGGTTCCTTTTTCCAAGACAAGCACAACCAACACAAAATCAGCCACAAATCATATCACCAATACAAACCCAAAATGGATCTCACCTCCAAAAGTTTCAAACAAGTCACAACAATGGTGGATCTAGTTAAAAAATAACCAAATCTTGTTCCAAATGTAGATATAGACTCCCTAGGTTCTAGGGAACAAGAATCTAGCACTTGAAACCAACAAAACAATACAAAAATATGTAGATCTAAGATTTAAAAATCTGCCAAAATACAAAAACGGGTTTACAATTTTTTTTGTAAGATTTTTGATTTTCTACACTCTTTTTTGTTGAGATTTTCTTAGATCCAAGACTTAAAGTTGTGGTAACAACTCTAATACATGGCTCTAATACCAAATGATAAAAGAACTAAACCTAAAAATTGAAATTAAGGACTCAATGAACAAAAATCAGCAACCACAAGATAAAGAAAACCACACATAGAAAGGGGATGAAGAAGAAGATTGCATAAATGTAAAGATAGATAGAGAGACCCTCACTTCCACCAATGATTAGCATAAGAAGGTGTATCAAACCTTTAAACACACCTCACCAATGTAATATCAAACCTCACTCTTAGGTGAACCAAAGGAATTCACACTCCCTCAATCACACCTTTCTTGTTAAATGTTCAATATAAATGAAAATCCATTCAATTGCATTAAAACACTCAAGTTTCTATTTATACACTAAACTAAGACTAATAACTATACTCTAAAGTGTAATATTTTAATATTCTTCAAAAGCTAATGAGAATGGAAGATAAAATGTCTATTTATACTATTACATAGTAAATCTCAAAAACACCCTTAATGAGGGAGGAAATTGGGGTACCTCTTGAGTGTTACTTTGGAGTGCAAAATATCTTAAATCACCTTCACTTGAGGTGCCTATTGAGTGTATAATTCCTCCTCATTTTCTTCTCTTGATCAAGGATTCAAAATGCTCTAAAAAAGACTTCAATTGCTTGCCAATTTCGAAGCTTGAACCTTGGACAATATCTTATGCTCTTGGTGCTCCTCATGCTTGTATCACTAAGATAGATTGACTGTGGAGTGGACTATGGTATTGAAAGTAAGTTAACCTTTTATGGTTCTATTGTGGTTCTAGGGTTGGCTGGTTTGTTATATTGCCCGTTCTTAAGTTTAGGATTCTTAGACTTGCCTCTTTGATTGTGAAGGTTTTTACATTGGATATCCTTCTTTATGTAGCCCATTTTTTAGATTGACCAGTTTAGGGTCCGTTCTCTGTTTGTGGTTATTTAATCGCTCGATAGTGGTTTGGATATTGATATTGAGATATCCTGGATTCATCTTTGTGATATGTTGGATTCTTCGCCTTGTGATGGTTTGCTTGGTACTAGTGTGGAGATCGGATCCTCCTTTGTTATCGTGATGTGGTTCTTGTCTAAACTGGAGTTATAAAGTTAGAGGCAGATGGTATTTCCTACGATCGCTTCTTGAGTTGGCATATCAAAAATTCTTTATCTTGAGTTATTGGTTCATTTTTCCATAGTGGTCTTGTCCTCGACATAGGTGTAAGGCTTAGTACTTCCTTCGTCGGTGAGGCGATTCAGGGTTTGTTTGAGTTATGATTGTCCTAATTAGGTAGATTTAGGAAATTCCTATTTCAGAGTTTGTTCGACCTAATAAGATTAGGTGGAGTGCTTCTTCTTGATAATAGGTTCCAATGGCTATTCTTTGCCAAGATGGAGTATTGGACTGGTTAGTTTCTAGCTAAAGTTGTATTTATCCGAGTTGCTAAAGTTTTTGCTATTACTAGCATGAGTTACAGCCTTGGGGAGTTCTTAAGTATGCTTTGATAGTTCATGCCCTCCAGCAGATACGGAGTTAATTTTTTTGTAGTTTTAGTTAGTAATTTATCATCTATTATAATTTTGTTCTTTATCTATGTTTTGATTTGGATCGATATGATTTAGCTTAGATATGTCAGATATGGATACTAAGGTCCATTTGTGTAGTTGACATTAATATAGACTTATTGGCTCAGTTTTGAGTTGACGCCTTGGAATAGCGATTTAGAAGTTTGATAGATTTTGAGCATGATGCCTACCTGTCTTCAGGTTTGGTTTCGGTATTTGAGATCGAGTAATTCATCCTTGGTGTTGAGATTTTAGCTTGGAGTTGTAGATCTTGAATGCAACCTTTATTTTTAGATTTGTCTTAGTTCGAATTTCATCTATATGATGGTTGAGCCTACTCTGTGGTTACCTATTCAGTCTTCTAGACTTTGGATTAATTATGGTTGATAGGTGTTCAGATGATAGTCTATGTATATGGTATTACTTCCTTCAGCTTTGACTTTGGGTCTTCAGTTTTCTTTGAGATTATTAAATGATATACTCAGTGGAAGTAGTATACTTAAGTTGGATTCAGGTTGGCTTCTTTTTTTATTGATGGGACATCCTAGAATAGATCATTTAGTGGTAAGTAGTTTTACTTTAGACTCTTGGATTTTATTTTTGAGGATTATCCAAACCAGTTATAACATTGACTTAGATTACAACCCTCAGTTATCTATGTTGTGAGCCTAGATAGCTTCATATGGGTTTATCCTCATGTTTGCCGTATGGATTTTTAGTAGATTAGTTTTGGTTCTTTAAGTTTTTGTGATGAGATTGGGTAGGCAGGACTCAGGTGATTTTCCTCCTGGTTTGGGGTAGATAACAGGTGTGGAGTAGTAAAGTAAGGTTATATTTGGATTGGAGTCGGTTGTATGACTCATGCCCTGGTTTTTTTTTTGGATTAAATGAGCCTTTCTTGACTTATGTAGGTATCGATATGGTATCAGTGTATCATGGTTTGGTTTGGTTGGAGACTAGTTGGTAGTGGAGGTTGAGTTTTAGCTATTTGGAAGTAAAGTGAAAGAGCTGGTTAAAAAGGGGATACTTGTGGAAAAATCCCTTAGAAGTGTCCTCCCCTCTAAAAGGTTATCTGGGAAGCCATGTCCGGAGCATGCAGGCCCAATACTTCATCCTTTTAAGCTTTTGAGATCTTTCTATCCATTGACTTTTATGGATGAAAGTCCTTTTAGTAATGGATAATGTAATGACCCTCCAGGTCATTTCCTTAATTTGTGTGTATTTTTGTAGTTTTGAGCTTTCCCACGGTAGCTGCAGGTTATTTATGACTTACTGGAACTGTCGGTTTAGTGATCGGATAGTTTGTTTCGATTGTAGTATCATTTCCCTATTTTGGAGCTTTCGTTGTTCAAGATTTGGTCTCGGACCAGTACTCCTAGTAGATGACCTCAAATGAGAACCAGACAGCGTTATTAGCTCTAAAACATTGATTTTATTCTAGGTGGACTCTTGGTTCGGGTACCAAGGCACCTAGGCTCATTTTGACTAATTGATTGAAAAGTTAAGAAATTAAAAATTGGGTGTGGGACCCATATTTCATCGAAATGATCACATATGGAAATTTTGACAGTGCCATTAAGTCAAATATCAAATTTGGTGTGGTTACATAGTCTTATTATGTATATGGGATTCCAGATGAATCCTGAAGGTTGGACGAAGACTTGGAAGATTTTTCAAGTTTCAGTTGTCAACTATTGCGGTTGCTATTGCAAGCCAAGGGCCACGATCGTGGTACCCTTGGCAGAAAAAGTGTTGAAATTGTGGGTTATGTGGTGTGATCACAACTTATGTATTCAGCATAATATGCTGTGATCATAGGTCCCGAGCTGTGATAGAGGGACCCGAGGACCTGGTATGGATATAAATAGACCCCTTATATCATGAAATTAGTTGTTGTCCACTTATTTCTTGAGAGATTAAACCCTAAATAGTGATATTAAGTAGAATTGAAGCTTGTAGATTATTTGGAGAGTTTGGTTATCGATTATTCTGTGATTTCCCTTAAAATTCATGGTAAGATTCCTTCTATTTCTTAATAAATTCTTTGAAATTAGTGCTTTGAACTCTTAAACTTTAAGGGTTGATTTGAGACCAGATTTGTACTCCATTTGTGCTAAACTTTTGGACACAACTTTCTTGTCCTTTGAGGGACCTCTTGACAGGTTTAATTTTGGATTCTATTTATGGGCCTACAGGCCCGTTCTTGACCTAAATTATGAATCGACCCATTATATGGAAATATGGGTCTCATTTGACTCCTAATGATGCCTAGATTACGATTTTGATAGCGTAGTGGTATTTTAGAATCATGGAGTGAAGATGGACATTTGGTACGGTTTGGCATCGACGTAGGCTTTTATCTACTTTTCTTCACAAGATGATGTATTTTATATATCGCATGTGAATGTGAATGTTACGATTGATTATGGGTATAAAACTGTGTCTTAGTCTTGATTATTGAGGTTTAGGGATTAGATGGGTGAATTGACCCGTAAGGTGAAATGCTTATTACACTTTTGTGATTTTATTATCTTCTTATAGATGGAGCTAATTCGTAGAATGATGGTACTACTATGCTAGATTTGGGATGTAGCTTAAGTGTTGGAAGTGTGATTAGTATGAATATCCTTATGTGGACTACTTAGCAACCTTGAAACCGTAATTTAGGTGGAGTTGACTTAATTGCTCATGTTCTAGGTGGAATTCCTATCTTAGGGCTAATTATGGCCTATGTACCATCTAGGAGTCAATATTTACTAAATATGGATTCGAGGATTAGAAGTAGGTTCCTCTGACCCACCTTAGGCCAAGTCTAGTGTCGCCCTAGTGGATTTATTTACGTATGTTAGACATAGTTGAGGCTATTGAGCCTTTAGTATGTGGTTACTTCGTGACTTGGTGAATGATGATGGTTTTTCTGGATTATGATTAATGGCTTGTATCTATGATAGGTTTTTTGAATTTGATTTATGATATGATCTACCGACATGCTTAGTAATATAGGCATAGGCATAATTTTGATATATGGCCTATAGATAGGAGATGCCTTATAGACATGACATGCCTTATAGAAATGATGTGGCTTATAGATATAATATGGTCTATAGATGTGATATGCCTTATAGATATAATATGGCCTATATATGTGACATGACTCATAGATGTGATTTATGGCCTATAGCTAAGATATGCCTTAAAGATATGATTTATAGCCTCTAGATACAATATGCTTTATGGCTATGATATGACTTATAGATATGATATGCCTCATAGACATGCTGTGGCTTATAGATATGAGATGGCTTACGGATATGATTATTGATATGGATTTTAGATATGTATGTTGGTCTAGGATCATGGTTATGATGTTGCAATTATTCTAGACATATTATTGGTCCCAAGGCCGTGTTTAAAATCAGTTGGACATCCGAGGAGTTTTCATCCTTGTAAAGGATGTGACGGTAGTTTATAATTATATTGATGTTTATGGTTCCATTTTTTGAATACTGGAGATGGCGTGCATAGATTCGGGTCATTAAATTGATAAATGGCATGATTCTATCTAAAATATTACTTTATTATTATTTTTCCTAAATAGGGGTTTAAGCCCACTTTTAACCTTAAAATGGATTTCTTCATAACAATAATTGCACCATCTTAATTAATTACCTATTTGTAAAGAGATTTGGAAATGATGTTGTAAGGATTTATCTGAGACAGATTCTAGTCTATGATTCTGATACTTTATTTACTTTGGTTGTGAGAGATTCCAACTCTTTCTACACTTTATGATGATTTAGTCCCTAAGTTTACCCTAGACAACAGAATTACGGATTTACACTCTTTTTAGCCATGACCTAAGTCTGGACCTATTATATATCTATATACACATCTCTCTGGTATGGGATAGAGGAGAAGGATGGTATTGATGATATAAATTTTGGGTAAAATCCGATGATAGATTATGGTATTGATGTTATATATATGTGTGTTAATGATATACATTTATGCCTAGCAAGGCCGGAGGATGATTGTGATGATATGTTTATATATCCGACAAGGCCAGAGAATGATTATGATGATATGCTTATATATCCAGCAAGGCTGAAAAATGATTCTAATAATATGCTTATATACCCAACAAGGCCGAAGATGATTATGATGATATGCTTATATACTCGGTCAGGTTGGAGGATAATTGAGATGATATACTTATATGCCTAGCCAAGCCAAAGGATGATTATGATGATGCATATATTTGTACATTTATCAGTTTGATTTTGGTTATCTCTTATGACATTTGGATTGGTTATGGTGTTATGAATTATAACTTGGCATTCATTCTTGTATGCGCATTGCCTATCACCAGTATGCACCTATATTTATCATCCTTATGGGGGGTTGTATAGGTATGGGTGATGAGTTTGGCTTATAGTGTATTGTATGTTAATTGAACCTTCTGATCCTGTGGCGATAGGGGTTCGTGAAAGGCTGAATTAGGTATTATTTGTTTGGACTAGACGGTTACTCGCGTTATCGTTGATATTGTTATGATCATTATTATGGCTAGTTTGTGTCATCTTTTTAATGATCGGGTATTAAGATTTGAGGTATGATTCTGGCTCTTACATCTTATGATTGTATTGTTATGCATGATTTGCTCATGATTAGACGTATGGATTAGAAACCCTAAGTATGCTAGCATTAGTCCCTGCAATGATTATGAGGTCTTAAGATGCTGGCTTGATGATTTAAGTTGTAACTTTAATTGACCTTATTTATACATATATATATATATATATATATTTATATGTATCTATAGTATTATCGTATACCTCTCCCTTCCTTCATTTATTCAGGTTGTATATTTATTCCTTGGCGTCGTATATTGTTACATATCCTTTTTCCACTTTACTCATATATTGATCGGTGATGTACTGTTAGTGTTGAGATTCCTAAGTAGGGCTAGAATAGGATAGTTAATCTTTAATACTTCATTAGCCTTATTATGTTAAGTTTCTTGGATATGAGTAGGATAGTTTGCCCTAATTATCTCACTAGCTTTATTATGTGGTTACTGGATATATAGATTTAGACTCTATTTCTATTTATATGTTGTATATATCTGCATTATCTTTGGAGCTCAGTCGGCAGTTGCCTACTGAATACCACGTGTTTAGTACTCATACTACACTTCTGCAGCGTTCAGATCATAGTAAGGGTTATCTCCGGTGTTGTGTGTATCGTGTAGAGCAGCCATGGTTCGAAGACATAGAGTGAGCTCCCAAAGTTTGAAGTATTAATTTCCTCCCTCTTATGTACTAGACTAATATATTGTATTCAAAGATGGTTGTATATGTATATTCATTTTGTACCTCATTTGTATCCTCATTGACAGTAGAAGCTCTTGTACTAATTTTACCAGGTTTTGGATATATCTTATGTATGTTAGAATTTTATTACATCTATTCTGCATTATTCCCTTTATTTTTTAGTAGTTCGTTACTAGTAGTTTCGAACTATAGGATTGTCTTTCCTACTGGTGGATTATAGTAGGAGCCATCACGACCTGGGAAATTGCGTCATGACAGTATGGTAGGACACAACAATGCCTTTTCCACTGGCAAACCTGGTTTGGATTTCTTAAGTCAGTCCTCTTTCTCTATCAATGCCTTCATTCACATGTCTTTTTGAGGCATCCCTCTTCATTTGCCATCTCTTATTCCTCTAGATATTCCTCGTTCTCTAACCCTTATAGCAGCTTATTTATTGAGACTCAAATGAATATATCTATGTTTTCTAAAAATAACTACATAAATTACCCATGTTTGTGCAGAAATTTTATCTGATGGACTTTGAATAGTTGGGACATTTGAAACACTTGGAACACTGCCATTTCCTCTGCTACTTGCAATTTTTTGGTGGCCTAATTATTGACAAATTAGTACATATACTTAAAAAAAATTATAATGACAAATAAATAAATATACCTATACCGGAGAAGATGTTCCAACTAACTGACTTGGACCACTGCCCCTTGCTCTGTCTCTTCCTCTACCAGTAAAAGCTCAAGCCTGTGTTTTAAAATATTAATCCTTGTACTTAACAAAATGTACATTTGATAATGATTAATAAATTTATGTGCCTAAGAAGATATTCCAGATAATTAACTTGGACCGGGTTGATCTCTAGTAGGACATCCTCTTTAATTGTGTCATTCTGTACCACATTTGCTACAAATCATAACAGCACCACCTTTGCTATGTTTTCCAGTTTTTCTACTTTCATTAGCCTCTTTTTTTCTAACTTTACTTGGTTTTCCAGATAATTTCTTGACCTTTCATGGCTTCACAGTATGATTATTTGATGGTGTCCATATTTTCATGTTGTTCATTGACTAAATAAAATAGGCATATGTGTTGTGGTAGGTATCTTTGTGGTAGCAGTTTTCCACAAAATAATGGACTCATATTTCTTGTGGTGAAGGGAAATAACACCATGAGGACAATAAATGTCCCTAAGTTATCAAACTCTGCAACTACAAATCCTATTAATAATGTCCACAATATGTGTGAAACCTCTGTGTTCAATATCAAAACCTCTTTCCCCATTCTAAGACAAGTTGTACTGCATTGACTTGTCAATAATTTCTTGGAGAATATTTAGATCCATTGGAGAAATTTTAGTGATCCAAGTATTTGAAGACTGTCTCAGCTTACCAATTATTTTCATCATCTTCACCTTAATCTCCTCAAGCATTGTGATAACTGTTTTGAACCTTGTAGTCAGTATCCATGCATTAAAAATCTCTGCCATAATATTGCCCACAACATCACATATTTTATGCTCTTCAAAGTATCTTTTACACTATGTCTCCAAGTTGCACCACAAAAGATCATCCAAACAATTCCTTCCCAAAAACTTCGTTTCTTTTACATTCTCCTTCAATTCTGCTTCAAACATGGATTTTGCAATCTTTTAATACAATCTTCTTCATTCTATCCCTCTTCATATTTTACACTAATTAGAAACAACATATCTTGCACATTTTCTGGGTTTGTTGTGCTAAATATAGCACTTTCGATGCTTAAACCTAGAAAATATGCAAGTTTTCGAGGTTGTTTTGTTAGATATGATGCATTTTGGGGTATGTTTTGCAGGAAATCATGTTTTGGATGTTAAGTTTGTAAAAATGATGAAAAAAGGTGTTTTTGGCTACTCATTGGAGCAATTATCAATGTTCAGGATACTTTCCAGCTTGATTGTGATCAAAGTATGCTGAAAAATTAAAGATGACCCTCAGCACTAAGTCAACATGTGGACCACAAGTAGGAAATATGGAACGCAAGTGGGAAAAGCAAGTGCCATAAGTGCAAAATATTGAGAGCTAACCTACAGGATTTATGGGTCCCAACACTTACGCCCTACACTAGCACCCACCCTGCAGGCTCCAAATGCTACCTGTGCCCAGGGTCAGGGTGCAAGTGCAGACCATAAGTGGACACCGACCCTATTTTCTCCTATTTCATTTGGGTTTTGGTTTTAGGGTTTCCTCATGTACTATAAATACCCTTTATGTGTTTTTTAGTAGGGGTTATGCACTTTTGATACTCACAAACATATTTTGATTTCAAGATTAGATTTTGATCTTAGGATTCTCTTGTATTGACTTCAGTTGATTAATTCAGTTCTGGTTGTGTGTTTTTATACTTCTTATATTGTGATTTCATCTATGCTTTCAATTATAAATGTTGTTGATTTATTCACAAACATGACCGGCTAAAAACCCATAGCTAGGGTTGTGGAAACCCTGTCAGATTGACGAAGTAGGGGAAGTGTTATTGTTGTTCTGAAATGATACCCATGCATGTATTAATTTATATTTAATATAATAGTTTTCTTAATGGGTGAACACGTTAGTATCCCACCTATATTATTGCTACTTACTCCAAAAAAGGAGTCGTGACTAGGAAATAATAAAGACAACAGTAATTTAGAGTTTAGATGTCGACCCACGCTTCTAGGTTTTATCTAAGTAAGATGGTTAGATTTATTATCTAAGTAAGATGGTTGGATTTCATCTAATAACTAGAGACTCAAAAGGTAATAGTTAACTGGGATCAAGATAAGGGTTAGAAAGGCGACATCCTGAGACTCAAACTGTAAAAGGTGAGATCCTTCCACTTGTCCAAAAGCTATACAAGGTACATAACTTATCGATTATGCATGGAAGGTATTGGGTTGGTTCAACACACCACGATAAAACTACAAAGTTGAGAATCTAGGGGGAACACAATCCTAGTGTTCACTTATGACTGATTCCAATTGAAGTTGATATTCGTTACTTGTTCGACCTTGATACTCAAAAGCCCCATTTACTTTTCTAGTTCTTCCCGCTGATTACAACAACTGAGAGCCATAATTCCACGTATTTCCTTGGGATTCTACCCCAACCTCTATTGGGTTACTATAGTTGGCAGCAACCGTATCATCTTCTGAGAGGAGGTGTAGCTTGGACGTCACTAAATTTTAGCATCGTTGCTAGAGAATATGTGTTGATTTGTGATTTGAAGTTGTAGTAGTTTTTGAGTTTTTCTTTTTATTTTTGTTCTTAGTTGGGCATACGTCGGCAGATACCTAGCACACGGAGTAAGGCAATCTCTTAGAACACAGAGTAGAGGCAATCCCTTGCTCCCAGTAAATTTGAAGCCAGAGAGGATCCTACAAACACCTAGTAAGATGGTGGAGCAGAAAAGAGATGACAATCCTGAAGGGGTTTGTGATGTTGTACCTCCCCATCCTCCTGAAAGAGTATAGGATATTTTTGATTGATAGACCGATTAACTTTTAGATCAACCTAAAAATAAGAGGAGGAAAATGAAAAAAGCTCAGCTAATAATTGGGAGGCAGAGATAAAAAGCAGACCGTCGGGCAACACTCAGTGGAAATTAGAATAGAGCGAGAGGTACCCATATTGAAGTGATCCCAACATATCAGTATGTGCATTATATATATGATGAAGAAGATTTGGGATACGTTAATCCGTTAGAGACTAGATCTATTATACCTCCTGTTTTACACCCAGGCGTCAAGTTTGGCATAACAAGTGCAATGATCCAGCTCTTAAATCTGAAGGGTATATTTGCGTGTCTGCCTACAAATGATGCAAATTTTTACCTTGCCAATTTTATTACGATCTGCAGTTCGTATACAAATTCAAAGTGAATTAGGAAGTGATTAGACTGAGGTTGTTCCCCTTCTCACTTACAGAAGAAGCATCTTTATGGTTAGGAGAATTTCTATAAGGCTCTATCACTACATGGAACAAGTTGCATATGCAATTCTTGAATAGGTTCTTTCCTCCATCCAGTATGTTGGATTTTAAGGATGAGATTTATAATTTCAAGAAATTGCAGTTGGAATCTATGTACAAGGCATAGTTCAGGTTCAAGAAGAAGCTGAGTATAGTGCCCAATCAATAGTTGTCATGGATGAGCTTATTAGAGATATTTTACCGAGCCTTGACCATCATCTCCAGAGCCATGGTAGACACCATATCTGGAGGATATTTTATGAGACTATGTTGGGAGTCAGCTTCAGAGATGCTAGATCAGATTTAACTTACTAAACGAGGATGGCAAACTCAAGAGGCTGAAAAAGGATCTGGCACTTATGCTATTGGAACATCCTGTGACCAAAAAGTAGATAATGATTCAGTAGTGTAAGAAATTATGCTACTATGAATTGATCTAGGGGTACTAGAAAAGCATCTTGCATCAGTGACTTTCAAGAAAGTAAACGCAGTAGCAGCATAGGGGTCAACTTCTAAAGCTTATGAGTAAGAATTAAAGGAGGAAGCAAATTATCTGCATCGTTAGTTGGCGGTTTACCGAGCCTAAGGGAAGGAGAACCAAGATCAGAACTACTATGATATATACATAGACTGTAGTAAAAAGTAAGATGGTGACTGGAGAAAGACATAGATGCAGAATAAAAAATGGAAGAGATGTTGGCTAAGCTACTAAAGGGTCAAGAAAATTAGGAGATCAGCCTTAAAGAGATTAAGGTCGAGATTTCAGGGTTGACCCAAAAGGTCAAATCTAGTGCAACTGCTATCAAGAAGTTGGAGCACTAGTTCAGGCAGATATCAACAACTCTAAACCAGAGACAACCAGGTACCCCTCCAAGAAATACTATGTAGAATTTAAAAAATGATGATTAAGTTCTTGCCATTACCACGAGGAGTGGTATTACTACTATGGATCCCCCACTGCATGCTGCGGAAACTAGTGAGACATTTATTATGGTGCTATAAAAGGTAATAGGTAGTGATGATGCAGTTAATAAGAAAAGAGGTAAGGGTCCAGTTGTTGAGCAAAAAATAAGACAAATTTCAAAACCGCCCCCATCGTTTCCTCAGCGACTGAAGTAGAAATGAGAGAAAGGAAATTTTAAGTAATTGATTGATATGCTGAAAGAATTGAGTTGAATATTCCTCTTCTTGAGGCATTGAAGTAAATGCCTGGGTATGCCAGGTTTATGAAGAAGTCGGTCACAAGAAAGAAAGGAGCGACGACTGAGGATGTTGATGGCTTGCACCACAATAGTGCAGTCACTATTAGGTCTTTGGCACAGAAAAAGGGTGACCCTGGAGAATTCACTATACCATGTACTATTAGGTCATCTTGATTTGCTAGAGCCTCATGTGACTTAGGAGACAGCATAAATTTGATAACGCTGGACGTATTCAAGAAATTGGGTTTGAACGCTCCAGAATCAACTTCAATGAGACTATTGATGGTTGACCGTACGGTGAAGAAACCTGTTGGAATTTCTTTTGATGTAATTATGAGAGTGGAAAATTTCATATTCCAAGCTAGCTTTATCATTCTAGATTGTGAGGTTGACACTGAGATGCCCATTATATTGGGGAGACCGTTTATGGCCACAGGTAGAGCTATGGTTAACATGGAGAAAGGAGAGTCAAAATTTAGAGTCAACAGTAAGGAGGCCATGTTCAACATCCAAAAATCAATGAACAAGCCTATTAACATAAGGGTGGTTTCGGTAATTGATTGTATTGATGACACTGGAGGATACTCCTACGCATATCCTGATGAATTCTGAGTAATCAAGATACCCGCATCTTGCCGCGACGTTGAATCAAGCATTGTATGGGAGGCAACCTATGGGATTGTTGGTGAAGTATAAGTAATCAACACAGTCCCATCGTGCCGCGATGTTAAATCAAGCATTAAGTAGGAGGCAACCCACTATTTTAATATTCATATTTTTGTTGTTTTTCTTTTATATGTTTTAGCTTATGAACTTACCCGGAATATGGTAAGAATGCTACATTCATTAATTTCCATGTAAGGGGATTATGTGACCGAACCATCATGGTCATAAATCCCACACGAACCAAGTAATTTGAGTAATAAATTGAAAATTTAAAATTTTGAGTATGAAAAATGGAAAGTTGTGGACTTTGGCATCTAGTTATACTTTTGGGACCTTAAACTTAGGTTAAGGGACCATAAGTAGCTGGAAAAATATCAAAACAAAATTTTCATCTTGCACCTGTTGGTCGCAGGTGGCACTTGTACCCCACACCTGGCCACAGGTTGCAGGCGCAAGTGGTTGTTGCAAGTGGTGGGCGCAAATGGCTATCGCAGCTAGGTCATAAGGGCTAAAAAGATGACTCCCGACACTTACTAAGTCAATATGTGGACTGCAAGTAGGACATATGGACCGCAAGTGGGCAAATTAAGTGCCAAAAGTCCAAAATCCCAAGAGCTAGCCCATAGGATTTTTTGGTCCTATCACTTGTGCCCTGCACTTGTGCCCACCCTACAGGCCGCAAGTGCTACCTGTGCCCAGGGTCAGGGCGCAAGAGCAGACCATAAGTGGCCACCGACCCTGTTTTCTCCTATTTCATTTGGTCTTTAGTTTTAGGATTTTCCCATGTACAATAAATACCCTTTATGTGTTTTTTAATATTGGTTACGCACTTTCGATACTCACAAACATATTTTGATTCCATGATTAGATTTTGATCTTGAGATTCTCTTGTATTGACTTCAGTTGATTAATTCAATTATGGTTTTGGGTTTTTCTACTTCTTATTATTGTATTTTCATCTATGCTTTCAATTATGAATGTTTTTGATTTATTCACAAGCATGAGCGGCTAGAAACCCATAACTAGGGTTGTGGAAACCCTGGCAGATTAGCAAAGTAGGTGAAGTGCTATTGTTGTTCTGAATCGATACCCATGCATGTATTGCTTTATCTTCAATATAATATTTTTCTTAACGGGTGAACACGTTAGGATCCCGCCTAGATTATTGCTACTTACTCCAAAAGAGGAGTAGTGACTAGGAAAAGATAAAAACAATAGTAATTTGGAGTTTAGTTGTCGATCCATGCTTCTAGGTTTTATCTAAGTAAGATGGTTAGGTTTTATCTAATAACTAGAGAATCAAAAGGTAGTAGTTAACTGAGATCAAGATAAGGGTTAGTAAGGAGACATCTTGAGATTCAAAAGGTAAAGGGTGAGATCCTTCTACTTGTCCAAAAGACTATAGAAGATACATAAATTATCGATTCTGCATGCAAGGTATTGCGCTAGTTCAACATAGCACGATAAGCTTACAGAGTTGAGAAGTCAGGGGGAACATAATCCTAGTGTCACTTATGACTGATTACAACCGAAATTGATATTCGTTACTTGTTTGACACTGATACTCAAAATCCCCCATTTACTTTTCCAATTCTGCCCACTGATTACAACAACTGAGACCCATGATTCCATGTATTCCCTTAGGATTCGACCCCAATATCTATTGGGTTACTATATTTGGCAGCGACCATATCATCTCTTGAAAAAAGGTATAACTTGGACGTCACTAGTGTTCAGCCAATGGCAATAGCTCTTTCATAGCAATTTTCAATCTCTAACAAATCAAAATAACATATTAATCTGTAGTATTAATGAAAAAATAACAAACACTTATTATGAATAGTCACAACAAACACTTAATAAGAATAGATTCATACCTTTTTCATATTAGTTATGATACTTAATTTATGACCTTCTCCAAGCTCAAGGTCATTCCTCAGTAATTCAAGAAACTATCCCCATGTAAAATGTTTCTCAACCTCAACAACTGTCTTGGCAATAAGCAATATTTAGTTGTTTCCATCTCTACAAACAACCGCCAGCAACTAACCTTTGCACATTCCTTTGAGGAAACACCCATCTAAACCAATCAACCTTCTAGCACCTACAAAGAAGGTTTTATTTAAAGCATGAAAGCAAACACAAAATCCTTCAATAATTAATTGTACAGTCTCATCAGCTTCTCCAACCTTAACAACACAAGTGCTACCTGTCTTACTCATCAAAATCTCATCCATGTAATAAAAATTCCTACCATACTTCATAATATGATCACCCATAATCTCTTGTAGCACTGTAGACCTAGCTCTTCTCACAGTTGTTCTACCAACATGGATATCCAACTCTTTTCTAATAATCTCATATTACTAGCCAGATGTTTGGCTATTGACTTATTCTGTCTTTATACTTACTAGCCAGAAACTTTGAGTTGCAAAGATAGATAAATTTGATGTCAAAAAAATATGAATAGTATTGTATTTTTTAACAATAAAATCTCCACTTGTTTTATACTTACTAGCCCGCAATAACTACAGACAAGGCTCTTTACATCACCTCACTCTAACCCTATCAGGCTCAGTCATATAATTTTTAATTTGAATCTTTTCTTGAATTGCATATTTGGTTACTGCTACCCTAAATTCCTTTACACTTACAAAAAACAATCCTAATTCTTAAATAATTTTTTCACAAATTTTATAAAAAAAATAACTCTATAGTTTGCTCTTCCTTCTCACGGGTTTATGCACTACTTGATATACCTTTCACCATTTCCCCAACCTATTTTATTATCTAATTCAAAGCTAGGATCTTCATCACTTGGGTAGTAAGGTTCATCACTTCTAGATTACAAACTAGGCTATCCCTAATACTAATATTTATCTCATCATACCCTATGTATGGACCTTTTTTTCTAATATTAATCTATTTATCTGTTGTACCTCTACTTCTTATTTGTGACCTATTGAAATGCTCTTGCTTGCCCTTATAACAATATACTCTTGATGGACATCACAATCAACATCACTTTTTTCACTAGTATCCTCTTCAAATTCTGATTCATCCTCTAAATCATCATCACTTTGATCCTTATCTATTGTAGGATCAAGAATTTTATAAGGTATAGTAGAAAGAGGAGGCTCATCAAGAGGGTTGGAAGGTATAGTAGAAGAAGGAGGATCATCATGAGGGTTGGAATTTTCAGAAGAAGGCTGAATATTAGGGTTAAAAGCATCACCCTCATTAATAGAGTTCAAAGATTCCTTACCTACCCTACTGTCACTCACATTGGGAACAAACTCCAATTCAAATCGGGCCTGAAAAGGTTTATTGACCCTATGTAAACATACATCTCAAGTTCATCCGCATTTTTTCTCTTGATAACAATGTCACAAATAACCTTGTCACATTAAACTTCTACCAAATAGCAATTTCAATTTATGAAAAAGTCACACTCTATTGTATATCCTGGATATTTTATGTAGTCTCTTAACTCAAAGTAGGACATCATATTAACTTCCCAATCTAAGAACTTAGTCACAATCCCACCAATATAATCAGGTATGGGACCAAATATAATTTCACCCCCATGATACCATCTTAAAGTTATCAGAACAAAATACATAGAAAGATTGCTGAAAAAGCAACATTTCAATCACACAAATACATTGAAATCAGTAAATAAAATTATAAATCTCAATAGTCAAGCAAAACTTCAAGAGTACTATTTTCATATATTTTCCATAGAAAAACAATATAAGTGTGTGGCCCCCCCCCCCCCCCAAAAAAAGGATATACAGTAGCAACGATATATCCCACAAAAAATTACTACAACACAATAACAATAACAACAATATATGCATACATACAGATAGCACAACATAATACTATGAAAGACAGTAGCAAGTATCAAATACATAGTACAAAATAACTCAATAAGTTAATACTAACATGATTTTCACTAAAATATTCCCTAAAAATATGTTTTCCGCAAAAAAATCACAAATGCAAAAAATCATCAGAACTGAGGGAAATACGAAACTACTTACTTGCAAAAAATTCCAACCCATAAAATATTAAAATTCTTATTTAATATCTTTGTTCCTCAAAAAATTGATCAACAAATATCATAACTGTGCTGCACTATGTGCTCAATCTCTCGTTTTCATAGTACTATTTCAGTCGACAAAGAAAAAAAGAGTGAAGTGAGAAAATTGATAAAAGAGGGAGTGTGAATATCTGATAAATGGGGAGTTGAAGGGTCACGGGTATGGTTTAAGTGTTTAACCCATATTAATTTAAATTATTTAATTAAAAATGGAGTCTCCAAAATACGCGCTTTTTAAGTTCAGGACTGATGAGAAATTAAATTAAAATGGTCTATTTACGAGGGTCTATGTACATTTTGTGGGGTAATAGGTCGCCCATAAAGCTAAAGTATCTTTTTGTAACTTCAAAACAAGTTTAGTGATGACTTTATTTCTCTTACTCTATGAGGAAGTTGTTGTGTTACATCCATCTTATCGTACATACTTTTATGATTTGTGCACTAATTCTTTTTTACTACCACTATTATTAGGATTTTGTTAAAATATTTAAAATTTACTCTTGAAATGATTTAAGTTTATCCTCTTTTAATATTTAGTCCATCATTCGGTGTTATTAAATTGGACTAGTGATACCCTTATTTTAAAATAAAAATGTTTATAAAGCAATTACTCTCTAAGTAATACTTTCTCCGTCTCATAGTAGTTGGTCATTTTTTAACACACATATTATAGAGCTTTTATTTGAGGTGGAAGTTTGTTAAAAGTCAGGTGTATTTGTGGTCCGTTTAACTTACGACAAGGGTATTTTTGTTACCAAAATCTAACAATGGATATATTTTCTCCATTTTTTAATAGTTTGAGAATATTTTTGACCTTTTTTCGTATAGGCAATATATGGGAATCACATTTACCATGTTGATATCCATCTTCAGATACTTTTATGATTTGAGCACTAATTTTTTTTTTACTACTAGTATTAAAAGGATTTATTAAAATATTCAAAATTTGTACTTAAAATGATTTAAATTTATCCTCTGTTAATATTTTTTTGTCTATCATTACTGTTACTAAACAGGACTAATGACACCTTCATTTTCAAGTTGGAATAGTCGGGCAGAGTACTGTACTTGTGTCACAACCCAAACCCAGGCCTGGACGTGATGGTTAATCTCAGCCCATCATGGTCCAGAGACGACCCCCTTATCGTTAACTTAAGAGCACATAAATGTAAACAACAGAAGTCAAACAAGTCAATAAATGATATATGAACCCAAAAGAAAGAGAAAAGTCAAAATAAGACATCTAAACATTGTCCATAAAATCCTCTAAATTGGGAATACAAATTAATTCGAGACATGCCCTCGACTATGACAAAAAGGATCCAAAATTACTAAGACAAAAAGGATAGAACAATGAAATGACAGGGCCTTCCAAAAAATGGAGGCTCACCACATCACAGCTGATCAATAGAAGTACCCAACCATTTAACGTTGCACAGGAGTAACACAAAAGTTTTTTGAACCTACATTATGAAATGATTCAGAGCTCATGGACGATCAGTGGGACGAGCACTGGCATGTATCTCATAGGATAGGGATAAAATAATGCATATACCAAAAATCCAGTCATAAACCACATGCACAATATTTAAACATATATATAGGATGCCGGGATAGGGATAAGGGTCATAAAACATTATTGTTTAAATATTTAGTTCTGAACTGTGTAGCTCGCTCTATCCTAAAGGCACCCACAGGCTACATGGGTCTGACTCCCCTATCGAAAGGGCCCTAGTCCATGTTAGCTACATGTACTAAGGAAAGTCTAAAGACACCTAGGCGATAGCCATTCAAAATATAATGTGTATCTAGACACAAGATCATATAGACCTCCATAACAACAAATATGGCTTCCAGTGTTGGTCCTCCCAAGACTACATATTCATGGTGAGCCACATAATCTCTTTTAAGCCCAGATTAAAATAGTTTACACATAAACCGACCATTAACCATTGAGTCTTTATTAAGGAACTTTTCAACATGGTATCGTCATACCAATATGCTTTCAAGATATTATATTTATGTCAAACCAATCCATATAACCATTAGACTCCCAAGTTTCATTTAAAATCCAAAACCATAACCACTAAGGGCATTTCAAAATCATATTTATCCATTTATCCTTTAATGTAATGCAATGGGTTCAAAAAAGAAGTTAAATTATGCAATTATCCATATTTAAAATAAATTTTACCATCTGGGATGAGGTTAACACCATTACCAAGCTAAAAGTCCATCAATTTTAGTGAAACCCATGTCACCCATTTCAACCATAATCACAATGCACCAATTTAGTCCCACGACCATCAATTAAAGCATCAATAATCCATTTAAAAAATGAGAAAAGTAATTCAAATAATAACAATCAAAAAAACTCAACCCAATTTTAAATCCATTAATGCAAAACACATGAATATTGAATAAATGGTGCAATAATATAAAATTCCTATTAGGAAAAGAGTAGCATGACTGAAATACAGGAAAATTTGAAAAAAATAAAGTTTGGAGCCCAAAGTAATAATTTCTTGTAAACCCTAGAACTGAAACACACCAAATTTTGGTTCATGAAATTTTTTTTGACCTGTAAGCTTACTGCCGAGACTATGACTCTCCCAATGAGTCGAAGGTGTCTTAACAAATCATAGAACCCAATTTATAAGATGTCCAGTAAGATTTTTTTGAGTTACTACTTTGGTGATGACTTGAGGTCACGAGTCATAATGACTCCATACGAGTCATAAGGTGGAAATCAAAGGGTGTCCAGTGTATGCCATAATAGTTACTATCTTGATTATGGTTGTACAAAATGAGTCATAATGTCAAGTTATGAGTCTTATGGTACAACATATAACCAGACCAGTGTGGGTGCCCATGGGGTACTATCCAGCCTATGACTACGTGTCATGAGTCATAGGGTGACCCCACAAGTTTTAAGGTCACCAATAGCGCCTGGCGACAAATTTTAGTCCTTTTACTAAGGTCATTATAGATATTTACCTCTTTTCCTAAACATAACTCACAACTTAAAACCCCTTTAGTGTGTCATTATCACTCCAAAACAAATCAAAATAACTTCTTAAACCCTCTCAAACTATCTCAAGCAAAAACACTTAGAATTTCTTAAGGTTGGCAATTAGAGCTTCCAAGGGTGATTCCATTCTCAAATTTCTTAGTGATTAAGGCATGTGACTCTACCCGTAACTTCATTTTACTTAAAGCATGAAATTATATGATTGTTTATGTGGTTTTGAACATGGGTTTTGATATGGGTTGAATGTTTTGAAATTAATATTTCTTAAATTATCATGCATGCTTTATATATGGTTTTAAAATTATAGGGTGCATAGGCATGGTGAATAAACTAGGGGATTGTGATTTCCCTAAATTTTATAAATATTGACAATTGAATTGGTACTAACCTTAACCCAATTTTATGAAAGAGGTTTTGAATATGAGTATAATTGCATTGAACTACTTTCAAAATAATTGCATAATATAATGAGGTTATTGAAACATGATGGTTTGATTTAATGAACAAAGGAAGTTGGTGTTTCCATACCTTATAGCAATGAACAAAGGGAGTTGTTTTACCCAAGTTAATAGAATTGTAATGGCATGATGATATTACCTTGCAAGTGTAGTTGGTATGATGATATCAATAGTGTATGCCTTAAGGTGTATTATGGTTTAATGAATGGGAATGTGTGAAAATTTATTTTAATTGGGCTTAAAAGAGAATTGTGTAGCTGGTCTGTGAAGGTGGAGGCTCTGAGGGACCAATACTGGAAATCGCGTTTGCCGGCGTGGGTAGTCTAATTGATCGGGTGGTTTGAGTCCCCCTTATTTAATGATTAGGTGGTTTGAGTCCCCCATATTAAGTGACTGGATGCTTAAGTCATCATTGATATATAATAGGTTCGAGTCCCCTATAGTACATATGTACATATGATCATTCTATGACTTGTGTGTGTACATATATTGGGGCCCTTTCAGCTGAGGGAGATTTGGACCTATATACACTGTGGGTGCCTTCTTATGATGGTTTAGCTACATAGTCCAGGCTAATATTATAAATTTCATGCTAAACCTTTTCCCTTATCCTAGAATTTTATATAAGTATATGATATATTTATATATACATGTATGTGAAAATATACGTTGAGATGAACTCGATCTTGAATTATCATTAATTTATCCATATCCCTGAGCTACATGCTAGTGCTCAACCTTCTAACCATCTCAAATATTGTATCCCCATCGATGAAGTAAGCAAAGACACTTCTACTTCTCCTTCACAGTGATAGGATTTTTGGATTGCCAGCAGTTAACTTGAAGTGGTGAGCCTCCTTCTTCCATAAGGCTATTACTTCTTGGATTTTCTTCTATCATATACTTTCCTTTATACTTATTTTTGGCTATTGTCGGGGGCATATCCCAACTTTTTAGTGGTATTTAACTATTAAAGCCTTTGTGGATATTACTATGAACTTAGGTTTTGGTTATTTATTATCGGTTATCGGTTATTGATAAATCTTAAATACTCTTAAGTTATTAATCATGCTATCTTTTTATATGTTTGAAATTCAGTCACTGCTAGTGCATTGTGATTGATTTAGCCAGGTAAAGAGGGTGGTCTATGATCTTGGTTAAACTTAGGATGACCGACACGGCTAGGCACTGGTTTGGGTCATGATAAAGTTGGTATCAGAGCCTAGTTTTATGGTCAATTTGGTGTCGACAAAGCTACATCAAGTAGAGTCTCTTTTATGGGTGTGTAGTGCTTCACATATATAAAGTAGCGACTACGAGACATTTAGAAATATTTTTATTTTTGGTTATTCTATTTCGGGCTATAGAGTCTAAGGCCTTAGATCTCCTCTAATTACCATTTGTTAACATTTCATATCATGCCTCCCAGAAGATCTTATGTTCATGAAAACTCTTAATTCCCTCTTGAGGATAATATTGAATGATCCCATCCTACTTATAGAGTTTAGACCTAATTTAGGTGTTCATCTCCTGATTTCCCTCATACAATTCCATTGGTTCCCTCTATCCCTCCTCAGACACCTCAAAGAATAATGTCCAATATCGAGTTTCACCAGTCGATCCATTTGGTTACCTAGTTAGTGGCCTCTCAAACTGAGTATGTTACTGTTATCACTCTATTTTCTAAGGTCACCAGAGTTGGACATTTTATGAGGTTGATTTCTTTAACTTTTACAAGTTCAAAGGTTGACGAGGATCCTCAAAATTTCATTGATGAGATGGAAAAGATCTTTAGGGTCATGCATGCTTCTGACTCTAAGGGTGTTGAATTTGTCGCATACCAATTGAAGGATGTGGAATATTAATGGTATGAGGAGTAGTAGTAGATGAGGAGAGATGATACTAATCTAGCAGTATGGCATGACTTTTCTAGTGCTTTTTTGGACCGCTTCTTTCCTCTGGAGTTGAGAAAGATGGAGGTTGAGGAGTTCATAAATTTAAAACAAAGCAAAATAACTATGAAAGAATATACATTGAAGTTTTATCAGTTATCTTGTTATGCTGTAGAGCTGGTTTTTTTTATGAGGATGAGGATGAGAAAGTTTGCTATGCGTTTGTCTCGTGATTTAGTTTTGGAATGCCAGGCTGCCTTGTTGAACAAGGCAATGGATATCTCTAGGCTTATGAGTTAAGAAGGAAAAGAAGAAGCAAGCTGAGATAGAGGAAAGGTAGAGTAAGAAATCCTGGCATTTTGAGTAGGGTGGAGGTCAACAGACTAGTGGTAGAGCTGGTAGTTAGTGGTCAAAGAATAAGAATAAGGGTAATTAATATTCTATGGTGAGTTCCCCATATCTTAAGTTATTTTGTGACCGTTATTTTTAGAGAAGTAGTGGATTTAGGGCACAGGATGATCAATCCCAGTCCAACGAAGCTCAGTCAACCCTGCCTAATCCCTCTTATCATTTTTATGAAAAGATGTACCATGCTTTTTATAATAAAGGGAGAAATAAGTTATTTAAGTGTGGTCAGCTTGGTCACATGTAGCGAGATTATCATTTTTGGGTTGCTTTTGGAGCTAATAAGGTTTCGGTTGGTACTTCTTCAAATCTTGCACTGAAGGGTGCTACTTCTAGTGCTGGCTTTAGCCAAAATAGTTTGTATGCTCTTGCCACCCATCAAGAATTTAAGGCTTCTTCTGATGTTGTCACTGGTATGCTAAAACTCTTTTCTTGTGATGTGTATTTTCAACTTGATCCGAGGTCTACTCTTTCTTATGTGAACCTTTATGTGGTTACTCATTTTGGGTTTGGTCCTGAGTATAGTTCTAATCCCTTTTCTGTGTCTACCTAGATAGGTGACCCTGTTGTGTCTAAAAGGGTGTATAGGGGTTGTGTGGTATATATCTATGGTAGGGAGACTTTGGTAGATTTAGTAGAGTTAGATATGTTTGATTTTGATATAATATTGGGGATAGATTGGTTTCATTCGTGCTATGCCTCTCTAGTTTGTCGGACCCATAAGGACCTTTTCAAATTTCCTAGTGAGCCAGTTACAAAATGGGAAGGGAGTTCCCTAGTGCCTAAGGGATAGTTCATATCTTTTCTTAGAGCCTAGAAATTGATTTCCAAAGGGTGTCTTTATCATTTGGTTTGGGTTAAAGATTCTAACTTGGAGGGTCTTTTATTGTAATCCATTCCCATGGTTAGTGATATTTTCAGTGTTTCCTGATGATCTTTATGGTATTTATCCCGATAGGGAGATTGATTTTGGGATTGACTTTCTTTTGTAAACCCATCCAATCTCTGTTCCTCCTTACAGAATGGCTGCGGCTCAGTTGAAAGAACTTAAGGAGTAGTGGAATGATTTTTTGGACAAAGGTTTTATTCTCCCTAGAGTTTCCTTATGGGGTGCTCCTATTCTTTTCGTGCATAAGAAGGATGGGTCCCTTAGTATGTGTATAGACTACCGCCAGTTGAATAAAGTGATCGTAAAAAACAAGTACCCTCTCCCTAGGATTGATAATCTCTTTGACCAGCTTCAGGTGCTAAGTACTTCTCTAATATTAATCTTTGGTTGGGTTATCATCAGTTGAAGATTTGGGAGGTGGATATCCCTAAGACTGCTTTTCAAACCCGGTATGGTCATTTTGAGTTTTTGGTCATATTTTTTGGATTGACAATGCCCTAGTGGCATTTATAGATCTTATGAATTGGGTATTCTATCAGTTTCTAGATTTGTTCGACATTGTGTTCATTAATGATATTCTGGTATATTCGAAGAATGATGAGGATCATATCAATCACCTCTATATAGCGTCGCAAATCCTTAAGGATCAACAGTTGTATGCTAAACTCACAAAGTATGAGTTTTTTTGGATTAATTTAGCCTTTTATTAATAACCAAAGATGTATTTACATTAAGTGGACCAACCTACTTTTATTTGAACTATCTGAGAATGGGCCACCCATTTTGAAAATTACCCGGCCCACCTTTTTTATTATTATATATAAAACATTGTATAGGTTTTCTAAAGCTATTCTCCTTATTCTCCGCCGCACATCTGGTTGCTTCAGCTAAAAAATGTTTTCATTGTCTAGAATTTTGAGTTCTTGATGTTTCTTCTGTGGGTTATCAACCAGGTGCCATGCTCTACAGCTGCTTATGTGATTATCAGCTCAAAAAAGTTTGTACTTCCTCCTTTTTTATTTCCTCCTCTTACTCTTGTTCTCCATTAATGGTTGTTTGTGATATCTCCAGGTGCGTTCTTTGGTGGATGGGATAAATCTCCTCATTTTGTATTGTATTGAAGGAATCAGGACCCTAGATGCTATCTGAGATCTGTGTAAGTACAGTCTTTTCAACTTCCTCAATCTTTTTAGCTTCTCTTCATCCTTACTTTGCTTATCATGCTCTTCCTTATAGCTATTGATGGGATGGAGATACTGGAATGCTCTGACCCGCATGCAAGTATACTGACTTAGTTTATCCAGGTGTTTCATATGCCAACATCTTCCCTGACCTTCCCTTTTTGCTGAGAGTCCATTTTGAAGGATGTGTTAGAATAGGCTAGGAAACTATTTGTGTAGTTTTCTCATTGTAATTATTCTGTTGAGCATTTGTGAACACTGTAGCCTACTCACCGATTTACTCTCTTGTTGCTCTTATCCTTATGTAAGGATATTGTAATTTGTCACTGTTCAGTATCTTTCTACCTTGTGACTATAATTGATAAAAGTTTATGATTGCAAAATCTCTACTATCAATGGCTAGATTAGTTAGATAATATGCCAACTAATTGCCTTCCTTCATAATATATTGCTATTAAACCTTCTTGCTCTACATTAACTTCTATATTTGCTCAACATAATCTATTATATTCCAAGGACACTTCCATTCCATGCTCAGTATTTTCTACATCAGCATTAAATCGGTTTGTATGATTATTTCTCCTTCTGTATTGAATTAGCATGAAGAACTGCTTGTAAAATCGTCTTAGCTTCTGCTTCCACATTAGAGGTATCATCCATTTTAGCTCCTTCTGCATAGATTAGATAATCTCCATCCTCATTCCTTACACGAAAAGCATAAGAACTGACCCCTGTATTGCCTCTGGATGCCCCATCAGTATTATAAATCACTCAACCAGCTTGAGGAAATCTGCACATGACCTTTGTAATCTTCATTTTAGGCTTCCTTTCTTGTAACTCTTTAAGAATATCTGGCCATCTACTAGGAAAATTTCTTCTTGGGTTTTTTACTTTAAGTAATAGACCCACATTTCTTGTAACATTAAAGATTACCTTATACACAGACTTGTTTTTCCCTTATGGTTCAAACTGTTTCTTCTCTTCGATAGTTCCCATGTAATCATACTTGGGATGGATTTATAATAAGGCTTGAATCTTCCCTTGACTTCCTTTGTACACCAATTAAGAATGGATTCTCTTAGTGATAATCCTTGAATTAGAATACCTACACATGAATCAAAGTAGGACCAAGTCCTGTTAGCTAAAGATGACCTAAGAAATACATGGGAAATTGTTTCTTGATCAGGCTGTATGTAACACAAACATTTAGTTGGTCCTTCAAGCCCCTATGTTTTCATTAGAGCATCTACTGGCACCTTTTATTTCTATTTTATCCATATTAAGAATGACATTTTGAATGGTAGGCCTTTTACCCATATAGAATTATATATAGCATTTCTTTCTTGCCTCTGCCTGATATACTCCTATGCAGATTTCACTGTGAATTTACCAGAAGTTTACAACCTCCAAATAGGGATATCCTGTCCATCTTCTGTAATTTTGGGCCTTAGTCTAGCCTTAATATAGGTAACAACCTCCACAGGTAGTATCTACATCAGTAACTGTTCATTCCATTGAGTACCAATAATTAGCTCCCTAACCTGCTGCAAGCTTTCTGTACCTCTCTACATATGAAACATATTAGACAAATCTTCAATATTTGTCCAGTTATCAAACCATATATTATTTTGTCCCCCTTTGATTTTCCATAAAATTTGGTGATCCACCAAATATCTGGCCTGCAGCATTTTCTTCCACACTTGGGAACCAGCACCAACCTTCCAGTAGATTCTATTAGGGTATTTTTTTTCTACAGTATTTGTTGTGTATGAACCTACTCCATATAGAGTCCTTAGTTCTGAAATTCTACCATAGCTTAAAAAACAAAGCCATAGAAACATCTTGTAACCTTCTGAAACCTAGTCCTCCTTCCTCATTGGATAGCATAATGAGCTCCACATCACCCAGTGTCAACTTTTTCCCCGAATATGGTTGATCCAGAAAAACTGAGCAAACATTCTCTCAATAGCAAACAAGACGTTAGTTGGAGGATTCATGACAGAAAGACAATGGATAGGAATGCTTTGAAGTAGACTCTTTATTAGGACAACCCTACCACCATAAGACAGTAGTTTTCCTTTCCACCCTTGTAATTTACTGCTAATCTTATGTATAATAGACTGATGAAATATTTCTTCTTCCTCATATGAAAAATAGGACACAAGTATGTAAATGGAAATTCCCATCTATTTATACCTATATCTACTCTGTCATTATCACACTAACTTGACACACTTCTTTGTGCATGTAAATTGCACTCTTCTCTTTATTAATCTTCTGGCCTGAAACCTTTTCATACTTATCAAGAGTATCTGTTACCTTCTTTAGAGTAGTCAAATTAGCTTTGCAAAGCATGATCATGTCATCATCAAAGGAAACATGGTTCACCTTTGGACTCCCTCTAAGCATCCCAAAAGGTTTAAAATCTTTAGTAGACAATAGTGTTTTAATAACCCTGGACACAACCTCAACTTCTAGTATAAAAAGGTCTCCTTGCTTTAAACCTCTTGTTGACATAAAGAATCCTTTTGGTTGCCCATTCAACAGTATGGAATACCAATTGTTACCAAGCAATCTATACACCCTATCAATTAATACTTCACTAAAGCCTATTTTTCTAAGAGCTTTAGTAAGATACAGCCAGTCCACTCTGTCATAAGCTTTCATCATGTCGAGCTTTATGACTATGTTAGGAATTTTACCTCTTTTTCTAATCTCAGTGATAATCTCCTATACCATCAGTATATTCTCTACAATACGCTTTCCTTGGACAAAACCTGTTTGTTCTTCAGATATAACTTCTAGTAACTCCTTTTTAATTCTCTCATGAAGAATTCTGGAGAAAATTTTGTTCACAAAATTGCTCAGTGAAATAGGTCTCAATCAGAAAATGTGTTAATTACTAGCTTCTTAGGTAGAAGAACCAAATTTGTGTGAGCTATAAATTTTGGTAATTCATACCCATAAAAGAAGGTAACTACCATTTTGTACAAATATTCCTTGTTTATTTTGCCAAGCATCCTGAAAGAATGCTTAAGTCATGCCATATGGTCCTGTTGTACTGCTTCTGTTCAGACCCATTACTGCTTATTTTACCTCTTGCATTTTAGGAACTCTATTAGTAGCTTCATTCTACCTTTCATCTAGAATAGTAGGAATTTCTTCCAGCATGTGAAATCCATTATTACCTTCTTCTTTAGTAAACTGCTTTTGATAGAACTGTGTAGCAGCTTCTGTAATTTAATTTGGCTCATCCAACCATTCTCCATCATTATTTTGAATTATGTTTAACTTGGGCCTATTTCTTCTACCTTTAACAACTGTCTGAAAGAATTTGGTGTTTCTTTCACCATCCTTAAACCAATCCATTCCATCATTCTGCCTCCAAAACTCCTTCTCCCTTGCAAGTTGAAAATTTAGCTCAGCCTATGCTTTGAACAGCAACTCTTTATAAGTACCTGATGGATGATCCTCAAATTGCTTTTTCCTGAACTTAATAACTTCTTCCAAGGTAGCAATTTCTTGGAAAATGTTACCAAAGCACTCTCTGCTTCATTTAGTCAAAGCAGTCTTCACCCTTTTCATCTTGTGATAAAACAAAATGAAAGGATTGCCCATGACATCAGTCATCCAGTTATCTTGTATAACTTTCATGCAAGATTCCTCCTTTAGACATATATTAATAAACTTAAATGGTTTGGTAATACACTCCTTCATAGTACTGAAATTGATTTTAAAGGAATGTGATCAGATCTACTCCTAAATAAATATTCAACTTACAGCGTTAGAAATATATCATGCAGTTTCTCATTAAACAGAACTCAATCAAGCCTTTCAAAAATACATTCCTCATCTGTTCTCCCATTCCACCATGTGAACTTGCTCCCTTTAAACCCTGGATCTTCTACATTGCACACAGTAATACATTGTGTGAAATCTTCTATTTCTACAACTATTACTGGCTAACCTCCCAGATTCTCTTCCTGACTAGTAATAACATTAAAATCCCCACCTATCAACCAAGGTTCTTGAATTTGTTGAGCCAGTTCTTCAAGTGATTCCCATAATACTAACCTCTCCCTTTGTGTACATTTAGCATAAACTAAAGATACCAGTATTGTAACCCCTACTTCATGATTCTCCAATTTCATTTTGAACTATTGTTCTTCATTTTGAATGATAGTACACACAATATTAGATTCCATAAAGGCCCAAATCTTGCTAGAAGTATTAGCTATTTCTCGCTACATTCCTAACCTTTTTCTGTACTCTTTAATGTTTCACTATCTTGAAAAGGTTCCATCAGTCCAATAAAGTCAAACTGATACCTTTTATGCATTGTAATAAGTCTAGTAAAAGCCTTTTGTGTGTTGACTGAACTAATGTTCCATATGAGAGCATTCATTTCAACTTATTCTTCATGGAACTCTTTGTCTGCATTGAACTTATTGTAGCACCATTATGTTTCTTCTTTTGAATGCCTTGTTTAGCTTTTAATCTATCTATCTGCTTAGGAGATAGATTTTTTTCAATTCCCACTCTATCAATAGTATCCTCCAAATCATCTTCATCTATTACTGTATTATCTTTGTTACTGTAAGCTATCTATTTTTCCACCTGAATTGCCAATGGCATAATATCCTCCATTACTTCCACAGCATCTTTGTCTCTTTCTAATTAAATTATTACTAATTGCATATTCTCTTTATCCTTACTTTCTGGGACTTGTTGACTAGCTATTGCAGAACTTCCATTCAATTCCTTCTCATACACTCATTACCTTTGTCTTGTCTTTATCAGGTTTAGCAAAAGTATTAGTAACCCAGTCTTTTGTACTCTCTTTGGTTATATATTGGTTTCCACTTTGTCCCCTTCTTCACTTTTGTTATTTTCTATATCAACATATTCTTCTGCAAGTGCCGCAAAGGTATTAGATATTGGCATCATGTTTTCTTCCTCCTTCTCTACCTTCCCCAATAAGTGCCCAAATTTGTCTTTCTTATACTTATTCTGCCTCGTAAATTATTTGTATTTATATATCTTTCTTTTTCTTTGTGTATTATTCTCTATTGCATCAGTGTCTTTGCCAGCTTTATTCTGAGCTGTAGAATCCTATTTATTCTCCTCGTCTTTCTTTTCCATCAACTCTGGATGCACATTCGAACATGAATTTTCATCATGCCCTTGTAAAAAAAATTCCTTGCAATACTTAGGCTTATAATCATATTGAATGTGTATCCATTTGAATTTGATTTCTCCAGTAGCATCATCTTCTTCATTAATCCGAACTCTCTTTGGCAGATTATCTACAAGATCCACTTTCACCGTCACTCGTGCATAGCTTGTCCTTGTTTGGTTATTAGTAGCCATATCCATCGTTAATGGGTTCCCCTGCTAATTCTATTGAAAAAATAGCTTCCTCTGCAAAAAAATTGGTAGTAAATTCGACATTGAAATCCAAGAAACTCCTATAGTTCTTTCTACATTAGGCTCAAACCAAGGATCCCATTTTAAGGTTCTCATCTTCCATAGTATGTCTTTGGCTTTGATATAAAAGGTAGTTATAGACATTAGATAGGCATAGTCCTCTAGAATATTTAACATAATAAGAACACGTTGTGCATCCAATACTCCAATATTGCAATTCCCTTTGATACTACATTATACTAGTATTTGTTTTCACAGCTCCATTATGTCAGATTTTCCATAAGAGAATTTGCCAATGACAGCATATTGCAAATTCTCTTGTATAATTAGATCTCTTATTTCTGATGATTTCCATGTGATACTAGGTTCACCGTGCAATATGACCACTGGTTTTGGTAGTATTTTGCTTATTATTTTATTAGTCAACTTCTCTTTTAATAGACTTGCATATGATTCCTTTTTAGATACATCCATCTCCATACTTCCTTTTATGTCCTTCTTCATATGATTACTTTTTGGTGGGATGTGGTGGCCATGGTGGCCAACGTGTAGGAAAACTAGGTTTAGGTTTACTTTTCGACTAAAGAGGTTTAAGGTTGCTCATCTCTAAGTATGAGTTCTGGTTGAATATTGTTTCTTTTTTGGGTCCTGTTATTTCTAGTGAAGGGATCATGGTGGATCCACAAAAGGTTGTAGTAGTTAAGAAGTGGCCCAGACCTACGACTCCAATTAATATTTAGAGTTTCTTGGGTTTAGCTAGGTATTATAAGAGGTTTATGTAGATTTTCTCTTAAAATTTCTGCCTCATTGATTATTTTGACTCAAAAGAATGTAAAGTTCCTATAGTCCAATTTTTGTGCGGGTAGTTTTGATAATTTTAAGAATAAGTTGACTTCTTTCCAAGTCTTGACCCTGCTCGAGAGTGTTAATGGTTTTGTTGTATATTGTGATGCATCCCATGAGGGACTTGGTTGTGTTTTGATGCAGTATGGCAAAGCGGTGGCGTATGTTTCTAGACAACTTAAGGTGTATGAGAAAAACTACCAAACTCATGATTTAGAATTATTAGCGATGGTTTTTGCTTTAAAGATTTGGCGTCATTACTTGTATGGATTTTATGTCGATATATATTCTGATCACAAGAGCCTGCAATATATGTTCACTCAGAAGGAGTTGAATCTTAGGCAAAGGAGATGGCTTGAATTGCTTAAGGACTATGATATGAGTCTTCTCTATCATCCAGGTAAAGTTAACATGGTTGTTGATACTCTTAGTAGCTAATCCATGGGGATCTTATCTCATGTTGATGAGGAGAAGCAAAGTTTGGTGAAGGATATTCACTGCTTGGATAATCTTGGAGTTCGTTTTTTAGAGACCAAGGATGGTGGGGTAATCATTCAGGAGGTGGAGAAGTCTTCTCTTGGTACTAAGGTAAATAAGAAGTACAATATGGACCCTATCTTGATGTAGATCAAGGATAATGTCAGTCAGTAGAAAGTGATGGCTTTTGAGATTGGTGGTGATGGTATCTTAAGGTACCTAGATGGGATGAGAGAGAGGATCTTGGTTGAGGCTCATGAGTTGATGTCTATTATTCATCTTGGTTCGACGAAGATGTACTCTGACTTAAAAGAGATATACTGGTGGAATAACATAAAGAGAGATATGGCCAATTTTGTAGCTAAGTGCATGGTGTGTCAGCAAGTAGAGGTGGATCATTTGAGGCCTGGTGGATTATTAAAAGAAATCAAGTTGCCTATGTGGAAGTGGAAGGTGATTAATTTGGATTTCAAGTTGCCTAAATTTTTCATTCAGGAAATCGTCAAGTTCCATGGTGTGCCCGTCTCTATTATATCTGATCATGGTATGTAGTTCTCGTATCACTTCTAACGTTCTTTTCAGAGATGTTTAAGGACTAAGGCGATCCTTAGCACCGCTTTCCACTCTCAAATGGACAAGTTGAGAGGACCATTCAGACGTTACAAGATATGTTAAGGTCTTATGTGATTGACTTAGGTAGTAGTTAGGTTGATCATTTTTCTCTCATGGAGTCCACGTATAATAACAACTATCACTCTAGTATTTGGATGGCTCCTTTCGAGGCCTTCTATGGTAGGAGGTGTAGGTCTCCTATTAGGTGGTATGAAGTTGGTGAGAATAGCTTATACAGTCCCGACTTGGTTCACCAGACCATGGAAAAGGTGAAGGTGATTTGGGATAGGCTTAAAACAACCCAAAGTCGCCAAAAGTCCTATGCGTACATGAGGCGAAGAGAGTTGGAATTTAAAGTTAGCGATTGGGTGTTCTTGAAAATGTCTCCCATGAAGTGAGTGATGCAGTTTAGAATGTGTCTCCTACGAAAGGAGTTATGAGGTTTGAAAAAAAGGGAAAGCTCAGCCCCCGTTATATGGGTCCATATTTAGTTTTGAAGAAATGTGTAATGTGGCTTATAAATTGGATTTGCCTTCTAGTTTGGGTTTAATTCTTCCACTGTTCCATGTCTCGATGTTAAATAAGTGTGTGGGTGATTATTTCTTAATTATTTCTTTAGAGAGTGGGGGTATTTTAGATTTATTGTCTTACGAGGAAATCCCGATTGAGATCTTGGATCGATAAGTTTGTTAGTTGCAGACTAAGAATATGGCTTTGGTGAAGAATCTATAGAGTAACCAAAAGTTTGAAGAAGCTACTTGGGAACCTGAAGAGGACATGAAGTCCAAATATCCATTCTTATTCCCCATTCCAAATAATCGTGCTTAAGGTATATATTAATCTTAACATATTTGGTTTTCAACTTTTTTAAAGGAAATTATGTTTTCCTTAATATTCTGTGTTAAATTGTGCTAAGGGATTCCTTGTCTCATCATTCGAGGGCGAATGATCCTAAGAGGGGGAGAGAATAAAACACCCCAGATTTTGGTTCTAGAAAATATTTTTGACCTATGAGCTTACTGCACAGACTAAGACTCTCCCTACGAGTCTTAGGGTGTCTTGACGGGGCATAGGACCCATGTCGTAAGGTTTCAAGTGAGATTTTCCTGAGTTACTTCTTTGATGATGACTTGAGGTCACAAGTGGTAATGACTCCATATAAGTCATAAGGGGGAAATCGTAGGATGTCCAGTGTATAGCCACAATAGTTACTATCTTGATTACAATTGTACAAAATTAGTCATAATGTCTGGTTAAGAGTCATATGGTATGACTCATAACTAGACTCGTGTGGGTTCCCATAGGGTACTGTCCAGCCCACAACTATGTGTCATGAGACGTAGGGTAACCCTATGAGTCGTAAGGCCACCCATAGTGGCTAGGCGACAAATTTTAGTCCTTTTACTAAGAGCATTTTGCACATTTCCCTCTTTCCCAAAACCTAACCCATGACTTAAAACCCCTTTAAGGTGTCATTATAACTCCAAAACAAATAGAAATAACATCTTAAACTCTCTAAAATTCTCTTAAGCAAAAACACTTAGGGTTTCTCAAGGTTGGCAATTAAAACTGCCAAGGGAGACTCCTTCCTCAAATTTCTTAGTGATTAAGGCATGTGACTTTACCCTTAAATTTGTTTTTTCTTAAAGGATGAAATTATATGATTATTTATACGGTTTTGAACATGGGTTTTGATATGGGTTGAGGGTTTTGGAATGAATGTTTCTTAAATTGTTTTCCCATGAATTATTATGTATTGTTCATGCTTTGTATATGGTTTTCAACTTATGGTTTTCATTGTCATGGTGAATAAACTAGGGGATTGTGATTTCCCCAAATTTTGTGAATATTGACAATTGAATTGGTAATAACCTCAACCCAATTTTGTGAAAGTGGTTTTGAGTAGGAGTGTAATTGCATTGAACTACTTTTGGAACAATTGCAAGATATAAAGAGGTTATTGAAACATGATGGTTTGACTTAATAAACAAAGGGAATCGGTGTTTCCCCAACTTGTATCAATGAACAAAGGGAGTTGTTTTCCCCAAGTTAATGGAATTGTAATGGCATGATGATGTTACCTTACAAATGTAGTTGGTATGATGATACCAACAGTGTATGCCTTAAGGTGTATTGTGATTTAATGAATGGGAATGTGTGAAAATTATTTTAATTGGGATTAAAAGAGGGATGTGTAGTTGGGCTGTGAAAGTGGAGGTCCTGAGGGATGAATATTGGGAATCGCATTTGTTGGCTCGGGCGGTCAAATTTACCCGGTGGTTTGAGTCCCCCTTATTTAATGATTGGGTGGTTTGAGTCCCCCCGTGTTAAGTGACTGGATGCTTAAGTCATCCTTAATATATGGTCGGGAGGTTCGAGTCCCCCATGTTTCATATGTACATATGATCATTCTATGATTAGTCCGGCTACACGCACTTGGTTCCTTTTAGCTGGGGGAGAGCTGGACCCATATAGCCCGTGGGTGCCCTCTTATGACAGTTGAACTACACAGTCCAGGCTAATGTTTTAAACTTTATTCTAAACCTTGTAACCTATCCCAGTATTTTATATAAGTTTATGTATATATATGCATGCATGTAGATTTCGCCAAATTCGCCACATAGTTTGACTTCCTAACAAACTATACATTTTATATAAGTATTTGTCAGCATTTTATAGTTTGACTTGCTGAAAAACTATACATTTAGCAACAAAATTCTCCACATCCCTTTTCATACTATTCCACTTGTAGATTTCCTTCAAGTCATGATACATTTTGGTCAAAGTTCTTTCTCACAACCCATCTATATCTAGAACACAAAACCTTCTTTGATATCTTAACATGCCATCTTCCCCAAACTCGAAAGCCATAACCTTTTGCTAACCCGCATCATCTTTGCATAAGTATGGGATCCATAACCTGTTTCTTCTTAACCTCAGTATCAAGAGACGACTTAACCACTTCCTGAACAATCACCTCTCCATCCTCAGGAATCCAAAAGATGAATTACCAAGTTAGAGAGCATGTGAATATCCTTCACCAACCCTCTTTTCTCCTAATCAACGTGAGACAAGCTTCCCATAGATAACCTGTTAACAACATCCACAATATTATTAGCTTTACTTAGATGGTAGTGAAAACTCATGACGTAATCCTTAAGATATTCAAGCCACCACCTCTGTCTAAGATTTGATTGCTTCTGCATAAACACATTTCTAGCTCTTATGGTATGATTAAATATCCATATGCTCTCCATATAGATAATGTAGATTCTCAAAGCAAAAACCACAACCGCCAACTCTAAATTGTGAGTCATGTAATTCCTCTTATTAACCTTAAGCTGCCTAGAAGCATAGGCTACAACCTTACCATATTGCATCAAAGTACAACCTAGTCCTACACGGATGCATCACAATACACAACAAACCCATCAGTGCCCATGGGTAGAGTCAAAATAGACACAGATGTCAACTTATCCTTGAACTTCTCAAAACCACCTTCACAAGCATCGAACCATAGAAACTTAACCTTTTTCTAAGTTAACTTTGTCAGCGGAGCATTAATAGATGGGAAACTCTCCACAAATGATACAATGCTAAGTGTGTATCAAGAGATTCCAACCAACACAAGAACAACAAGATGAACAACAAAGTGCTAGCGAATCAAAAATGGCCACACACGGATTGACTAGGCTTGCAACACTTGTTTGAACTAGAAAAGTGAGTTTAACAACAAGAACAACAAAGACAATATTGCTAGTGAATCGAAAGAGCCTCACACGATTTCACTAGACTTTTATATTCAACAACACAATGTTAACAAGATTTACAAAGAAAGAGATAGAAACTTGACACACAATATTCATTAATCTAAGAACCCTAACAAGAGAAAGGACCCTAAGACTAATAAATATCAATACCAAGTTCTTACTTGGACCAAGAGGAACTCAAAGAACCTCAAGAACCTAGTTTCT